>NC_037673.1:53213784-53248877 GCF_003255815.1 Theropithecus gelada | reverse complement strand
AATTATAACAAACTGTCTCTCAGACCACAGTGCAATCAAACTAGAACTGAGGACTAAGAAACTCAATCAAAACCGCTCAACTACATGGAAACTGAACAACCTGCTCCTCAATGACTACTGGGTACATAACGAAATGAAGGCAGAAATAAAGATGTTCTTTGAAACCAATGAGAAGAAAGATACAACATACCAGAATCTCTGGGACACATTTAAAGCAGTGTGTAGAGGGAAATTTATAGCACTAAATGCCCACAAGAGAAAGCAGGAAAGATCTAAATTTGACACTCTAACATCACAATTAAAAGAACTAGAGAAGCAAGAGCAAACACATTCGAAAGCTAGCAGAAGGCAAGAAATAACTAAGATCAGAGCAGAACTGAAGGAGATAGAGACACAAAAAACCCTCCAAAAAATCAACGAATCCAGGAGTTGGTTTTTTGAAAAGATCAACAAAATTGACAGACCACTAGCAAGACTAATAAAGAAGAAAAGAGAGAAGAATCAAATAGACGCAATTAAAAATGATAAAGGGGATATCACCACCAACCCCACAGAAATACAAACTACCATCAGAGAATACTATAAACACCTCTACGCAAATAAACTGGAAAATCTAGAAGAAATGGATAATTTCCTGGACACTTACACTCTCCCAAGACTAAACCAGGAAGAAGTTGAATCCCTGAATAGACCAATAGCAGGCTCTGAAATTGAGGCAATAATTAATAGCCCACC
The DNA here is from genome assembly GCF_003255815.1 of Theropithecus gelada. NCBI lineage: Eukaryota > Metazoa > Chordata > Mammalia > Primates > Cercopithecidae > Theropithecus > Theropithecus gelada. The sequence continues at coordinate 53,248,142 of NC_037673.1, read as the reverse complement.
AACCAGAAAATACATTTTAAATGGCTTTTACTCCACAGAAAAAGCAGTGAACAAGGTCATGTTTTATGTGGATAAATTTGGCCCCTTTTAACATGAAAAATGGCCTGCCATGCAGCATAAACCCTCTTTTGTACCATTACTTTTAAAAATACCCCATTTATCTTTCATTATATTTTATTATTCTACATTTTATTATAAACATTATGAAGAGAGTCATTCATAGAGGAACAGAGTCAAGAAAGCAACACTTACTCATGACAGACTGTGACAAAATGCTGATACCAACTGTGTGTGTGTGCATGTACATTTTCATATTTTTCTTTTTCTGCTTTCTCATGTTCTAGGTTAGATTTCCTTATGTTAAATTTCTATTGAGAAGCTTATTGTTTCTTTACGACTCTTAGAGTTCTCTCCTCTCTAAGTCAAGTAATGTGCTAAGCATGGTGCCTGACACATTTATTTAAATTTTCTTCATCCGTTTGGCTTTCCATCATTCCAGCTCATACGCACTCAGGTTCAAGTCAATAAAAATTTTGACAACGGCTACAAAGCACTAGCTCTTTCCACCTGCCACCTAACTTCCAGAGAACCTCAAAAAAAGTGATGGTCATCTCTGAGCTCCCTATAGTCCTGCAGGATTCAAAGATGGCACTCCTGAGTGTGCCATGTCCACATGGTCTATGAGTAGCTCCAACTTCTGCTGTTCTCTCAAGCCCAGGGATGTTTCTTCTGACTCACAGGCTGCTTCACACCTTCCAGACGTCTCTTATTCTGCTCCAGAAATGTAGGGCTTTCCCAGGAGAATCCTGAGAATTGGCTCCTAATCTGTTCCCTACAAACCCCCACCATCACCATTGGTAGTTATTTACTGAATGCCTACTATGTTGTAGACATTGTGCTAAGCACCAAGAACATCATAAGACCTATTTCAGGCTCTCAAGGATATCACAGAACAGTGGGGGCACTTGTGAAATCAACAATTGTATGACAAGATTTGTTATGTAGGAGTATGCATCTAAATATGGGTGGGAAGGAGGTTAAAAGAATGGTTCCCAGAGAAGGTGACATTGAAGAGACAATGTATTGAAAGATTATATAGATGATATAGGAATTAGTCAACTAGAAGAGGAAGAAACAAGGAGGATGCTACAGGCAGCGAGATCAGTATGTGCAAAAGCATGGAGTAACCAAACAGTGGGGTTGGTTTGAGGAAATGTAAGAAACTCAGTATGACTGAATGAAGAGGACTTTAAGGAGTGGAGGGAGATGAGGATAACATGTAACAGGTTGATTGCATGACTTACAAGAAGTAATCATAGACAACTTTATTTTTCCCTACAAATGACCCTTCCGAATTTATTTAGTGTGGTACTTTTCTCCCGCTCATGAAACATGTAAATCTGAAATCATGATTTCATTGCCTACTCATTTCTAGTCAAAGGACGATCTTAAAGCCCTCTAAGTTTCCAATCATAATCCCTATTAGGAAATTAAAAAGTCTAGTCCAAGCTACTTTCAAAGACTTTAAAATTCATTGAAAGGTGGAACTTTTCTGCGCTTATCATGCTAAGGCCTGGTTAATAGCCGCCTGCCTCTGGCAACATGGGTGTGATTGACTTCAACTTTCTCTGCATCCCTCCTTCTCCCCCATTTATTAGTCACTGTTTCTGGACCAACCAGGATGTAAAAAGATATGGGAGAGAGAAATAAAAGGATAAACCAGTTCTAACATTGCCAGGTAGCACTGTACATTTGCTTTTCAGCATATAGTTAAAGCTGACTTTGTCTTATGGGGCATTTTCATGGGTTCTCTGGATGTTTATGTTCCTGGGGATTCCTCACTATGTTTTCTTAATTCAGACAGATGTAAGTCTATTCTTATCATCATTTACAAATCCTTCATCAGTCCTCAGAAATTCAGTGTTTACCTTGAGCTACTTGCCAGGGTCCCTCCAACCATGTAGGTGATCTTATTGGACAGAACCTGAGCCAGAGCCCACTGGCTAGTCCATGGGGCATATACATACAACCTTTGTTCCTACTCTGTGAGTGCAGGTCCAACCTGTCGTCACTACCACTGCCCTAACACCACTAGTTAGTTTTCTCTGGGCGTGAGGGAGGCATCACCCATCGGATATAGAGTATCTGAGAGAGCTCATGAAAAACATCCTATTGTCAGTTGAATCATGTCCCCCCAAAAGATATGCTAAAGTCCTAATCCCAGTACCTCAGAATGTGACCTTATTTAGAAGTAGGATTATTGCAGATGCAATTACTTAAGATGATGTCATAGTAAAGTATGGTGGGCTGTTTTTCCAATATGAGTGGTGGAGGAAGAAGGAGAAAGAGAAGAAGATGATGATGAAGAAGAACAGAAGAAGAAGGAGAAAAAGAAGAAGAAAAGGAGGAGGAGGAGGAGGAAGAAGAAGAAAAGAAGAAGAAGGAGAAGAAGAGGAAGAGAAGCAGAAGAAGGAGGAGGAGGAGAAGAAGAAAAAAGGAAGAAGAAGAAGAAGAAGAAGAAGAAGAAGAAGAAGAAGAAGAAGAAGGAGGAGGAGGAGGAGGAGGAGGAGGAGGAGGAGAGAGGGAGGGAGGGAGGATGGGGAGGGGGAGGAGGAGAAGGAGAAGGAGAAGAAGAGGAAAAAGAAGGAGAGGAAGAGGAAGGAAGAGGAGAAGGAGAGAAACAAAGACAAAGGAAGGAAATTGGAATGATTCATCTCCAAGCCAAGGAATACCAAGGACTGCCATCCATCACCAGAAGCTGGGAAACAGACATGGAACAGATTCTTCTTCAGAGTTCTCAGAAGGAACTAACCCTGCTAGCACTTTCGTTTCAGATTTGTAGAATCCAGAAATGTGAGAGAATAAATCTCTGTTGTTTTAAGGCTTCCAACTTGGAGTATCTAGTTACGACAGCCCTAGGAAACTAATACATATTCTCATACCCTTGAGTTGAGAAAAATTGCACACAAGCTCTCTGTCTCTCTCTCTCCTCTCCTCTCCCTTATTGGGCAAGTGGAGCTTAGAGCATAGAAAAAGCTCTCTCCAAGTTGCTCTCTTCACAAAATCCAATCTCTACTTTCTAGCCTTTTTTGATACCTTTGATCAAATTGAAAGGGTATAAGAATTACAGATCCAGTGGGCTTGAGTAGATAAGAATTCAAGCGCAGGTTGATTTGGGAGAAGACATCAGTGGGAAAAGGAGAAGTAAGATGAAAGAGAAGACAATAAAGAGTGCGTTATCAGGCCAGCTCCCATGTGGGGTGACTGGAGCTTAATCTCTTAGGGAAGCTCTGGGAAACAGTGTAAAATATACATCAGAGTTATCTCAACCCACCTGAGGGTCAGGGAACTGGGGTATTTATATATCAACTCCTTCTGTCATTGATTGAGAACTGCTACCTTGGGGAGTGGGATAGAACCATTGGTGTGCTGGTAAATGTTTAACAACCATAACTGGGCACTTTTCATGAGGCCTCTAAGATAATCTGTACCTGAGGGGCACCCTTTGGCACTTTTGTCCTGGGAGCAGAGTAGCCTTCTGCAAGGATATGTAGAAAATGGTGAGGGCTAGAACCAGTGATGTGCTGGTAAATATTTAACAAACAGCTTTCTGGCTGGGGAGGTGAGGGAAGACTATCAATATATTTTTAAATATTAAAAGTATTTATACAAAAGCATATTATATGCTCTGATATAAAGGTTATGTATCACATAATTTATAAATAATAATAAGATATATAAAGCTCTTTATTATAAATTGGATAAAGCCAAATGATGTTCACAGAATACTTTCATTGCTTTTTTTGCTGAATTTTTGCTTCTGTAGCCAACCAATGATGAATGAGTATAGTTCTGATAAGAATGGTGGTTGATATTTTTATTATGTCAACTAAGTGAAACTGTGAAGATGTGTTGTAGGCATTCCTTAGGGAATGATGTCTTTGCTGAATTAGATAATAGTTATGGAATACTGGAAGAATTTTACTCAAAGTTTTTGTGCTATGCGCAATGTAATAACTACAGACATACTTTGATTTTAATCTGCCTTACTAAACAATGATAAGGCTCAGGGCTGTAAACCTGTAAATTTTCCAAAAATTATCCTGTAAATTCAATGCAATTCTGATGAAAGAAGCAAGATAATATATAATGAAAGTAAACAATTCTAAAATTCATTTGGAAGTTTAAAGATTCAAGAATAGACAAAACAACATTCAAAAAAGAGAACACTAAGAAGGAGACTAGTCCTGACATATAAATCTAAATCATTGAGACAGTCTGGCACTGACACAGGCATATGGATCAGTAGATTGCAAAACTAAATAGAGATGCAGAAGGCACAAGTTGTGTGATTTGTATGTGATCCAGGTGGCATTACAAACCAGTGTGAAAACGGTACAAGTGACTGTCATATAGAAAAGAGATGAAGTTATGTTCCTACTTCATAATATTCTAAAAAATAAGTTTTATATGGTTTGGATTTGGTCCCTGTGCAAATCTCATCTCAAATTGTAATCCCTAATCTTGAAGGAGGGGCCAGGTGTGAGGTGACTGGGTCATGGGGTGGATTTCCCTCTTGCCGTTCTCCTGATAGTGAGTGAATTCTCATGAGATCTGGTTGTTTAAAAGTGTGTAGCACCTTTCTCTCCTCTTCCTCCTGTTCCAGCCATGTAAGATATGCCTGCTTCCCCTTCACCTTCTGCCATGATTGCAAGTTTCCTGAGGCCTCCCCAGCTATACTTCCTGTACAGCCTGCAGAACCATGAGCCAACGAAACCTCTTTTCTTTATAAATTACCCAGTCTGAGGTGCTTCTTTATAGCAATGCAAGAACAAACAAATACAGAAAATTGGTACCTAGGAGTGAGGCATTGCTATAAAGATACCTGCAAATGTGGAAGCAGCTTTGGAACTGGGTAACATGCAGAGAGGTTAGAACAGTCTAGGGGGCTCAGAAGAAGACAGGGAGATGAAGGAAAGTTTGGAACTTCCTAGAGACTTGCTAAATGGTTTTTACCAAAATGCTGATGGACAGAGATGGCCAGGCTGAGAAAGTCTCAGATGGAGATGAGGAAGAAATGGAGCAAAGGTCACTTTTGTTATGTGTTAGCAAAGAACCTGGCAGCATTGTGCCGCTGCTTTAGAGTTCTGTGGGAAAGCCTGGATGTTCAGGCAGACATCTGCTACAGAGGTGGGGCCCTCAAGGAGAACCTCTGCTAGGCCAGTGCAGAGGGAAAATGTGGGGTTGGAGCCCACACACAGAGTCCCTGCTGGGGCACTGCCCACTGGAGCTGTGAGAAGAGGGCCACTGTTCTCCAGACTCTAGAATGGTAGATCCACTGATAGCTTGTGCTGTACATCTGGAAAAGCCACAGGCACTCAACATCAACCTTTGAGAGCAGCTGTGGGGGCTGAGTCCTGCAGAGCCACAGAGGCAGAGCTGCCCAAGGCTTTGGGAGCCCACCCCTTGCATCAGTATGGCCTGGATGTGAGACATAGAGTCAAAGGAGATTGATTTGGGGCTTTAAGATTTAATGACTGCCCTGCTGGGTTTCAGCCCCTTTCTTTTGGCCAATTTCTCCCTTTTGGGATGGAAGGGTTTACCTTATTCCTATACCCCTATTGCATCTTGGAAGTAACTAGCTTGTTTTTTATTTTACAGGCTCATAGGCAGAAGGGACTTGCCTTGTCTCAGATGAGACTTTGTTTTATGAGGCTTTGTTTTCATTTTTGCTTTTTCGGTTTTCTTTTGAGAAGGAGTCTCACTCTGTCACCTAGGCTGGAGTGCAGTGGCATGGTAGCTCACTGCAACCTCCACCTCCTGGGTTCAAGCAATTCTCCCTGCCTCAGCCTCCTGAGTAGCTGAAATTACAGGTGCCTGCCATCACGCCTGACTAACTTTTGTATTTTTAGTAGAGATGAGGCTTTGCCATGTTGGCCAGGGTGGTCTCGAACTCCTGACCTTAGGTGATCCATCCACATCAGCCTCCCAAAAAGTGCTGGGATTACAGGCATTAGCCACCATGCCCAACCTCAGATGGACTTCTGAGTTAATGCTGAAATGAGTTAAGACCTGGGGGACTGTTGAGAAGGGATTATTGTATTTTGCAATGTGAGAAGGACATGAGATTTGGGAGGGGCCAGGGTAGAAAAATATGGTTTGGATTTTTGGCCCCATCCAAATCCCATGTCAAATTGTAATCCCCAGTCTTGGGGAGGGGCCTTCTGGGAAGTAATTGGATTTTGGTGGCAGATTTCCTCCTTACTGTTCTCATGATAGTGAGTTCTCATGATACCTGGTTGTTTAAAAGTGTGTAACACTACCCCTTTGTCTTCTCTTTCTCCTGCTCCAGCCATGTAAGATGTGCCTCCTTCCCCTTTGCCTTCTGCCATAACTGAGTTTTCTGAGGCCTCCTCAGCCATGTTTCCTGTACAGCCTGCAGAACCATGTCCCAATTAAACCTCTTTTCTTTATGAATTATCCAGTCTCAGATAGTTCTTTATAGCTATCCAAGAACAGACTAATACAAAGTTCTGAATAAATTAAAGATCAAATGTGAAAAATAGGACTTTAAGACAGTGTATACATTTAATAGGAAAATCTTCATGAATTGAAGGTAGGGAATGATTTCTTAGACAAGACAAAAAATGTATGACTTATGAAGAACAAGTTTGGTAAATCTTTAAAATTTTGATAAAACTTTAATTGAAATTTTTGATAAAAATTTAATTAAAATGTAAAGTTTCTCTACCTCAAATGATGTCATTGTTAAAAGACAACCTACAGACTTACAGAAAATATTTGAACCATAAGTGACAGACTGAGGATTAGTATTTGCAAATGTAAAGGACCACCAAAGTAATAAGAAAAACATAAACAAAACAAAACAAAACAAAAATGAGTGGAGACTATGAACAGGAAACTCAATGAAGTGGAAATCTACATGACCAAGAATCATACAAAAATATTACCAGCTTCACGTGTAATCAGGGAAATGCAAGTAAAATAATAATGAAATACTACTTTACACACTTTGGATTGGCAAAGACTTTAAAGTCCAACAGTATCAACAATTGGCCAAGATGTGGGAAATGGAAAGGAGCACACTCTGCTTTGGTGAGTGTAAATTAACACACTCGTGGCTGGGAGTGGTGACTCACATCTTTAATCCCAACACTTGGAGAGGCTGAAGTGAGATGATTGCTTGAATTCAGGAGTTTGAGACCAGCCTGGGCAATGTGACAGATTTTAGGCATTAGGACATGAACATATCTTTGAGGACATCATTCGGCTCACTACAAGGACATACACAAGGATATTTATTTCTAAAATTCTATTAACAGCAAAAAACTAGAAACAGCATAAATGCCCCACCCACAAGATAATGCATAACATATAATGTAGTAAGAGAATATTATATAGCAGTATAGAGTCAGTTTCATCTTCATCGATATCAGCACACATAGTTATCAACACTTGTCATAAAGCAAGTTGCAGAATGACATATACAATATTATACCACTTATTTAATTTTTCAACAGGAATACATATATTTAGTAAAAGTACACAACTTGAGCTGAATAGATATATACAAATACATGACAGTATTGGAAACTGAGGAGCACCTGTGGCGTAGAAGATGGGAAGTAGAGCAAAGATGGTTCCATTAAAAGAGAAGTTCCTTTTATAATAATATACAAAAAAGAAATTCCAAAATGTGAACAGTTCTTAATCCTGGGTTATAGGCACTGAGGTGTTTGTAATTCTATGCACATTTTAAATGATTTTTAAAATATTTTATAATTTTTTTATATTTAAAGATGGAAAACATTTTATGGTTATTCTGAAAACAGTATGAAGGATACATTAGAATAGGTAGGAAATAGAGGGAAGGGAACCAGTTAGAGACTACAACGAATAACAAATAGAGAAGCTATATGAAGATTTGACCTAAGAAAGTGACCATGACAATAGTGAGAAAAGGGTGATTACCAACAAAATTTAAAAGGTAGACTCTTTAGGGCCTGTCCACTGAGTCATGGGGGCCGGGAGTGAGAGCAAGAAGGACGATTCAAGGTGATGTCCAGTTACTGACCTAAGAAACTGGTTGAATGGTGGTAGTGCAGTCACAGACAATTACTAATCTGCTTTCTGTCACAGTGGAATAGTTTCCATTTTCTAAAATTGTATATAAATGAAAGGGAGTAGGTGCTTTTTTTTTTTTTCTTGGTCTGGCTTCTTTCTCTCACCACATTTATCTTAATATCCATCCCTGTTGTGTGTATGGCAACAGCTCATTCCTTATTATTGCTGATTAGAATGGCAAGTTCCACTGACTGTCAGTCACCCTGGAGTGTCGTTCCTGGATGAGCCTCTCCCTGGCATGTGGACACCCAAGATTCATTCCCCCATCACCTGCCCACCTCCCTCCCACATCTGAATCTGCAGCTGTTTGCCTTCCCCAAATCCTCTTGTCACTGTTTGATGAGCAGTTACTGTTAGAGTGATTTCCTGGTGGATTGCAAAATGTTACAGTGTAACCAAGTATTACAGGAATTGGAGGAGGTTATCTTCAAAGCTGAATCTCAAAACTTCTGATTTTTCTACGTTTCTGCTTAATTCATCCTTCTACAAAGACACCATCATTTCTAATATGGACTCACTAAAGACATAAAGATGGCCAGTGCAAGCAAGCTGAGACTACTGAATGAACACTCCAATTACCTCGTTTGAGGCTGGTCCCAAATTTATCTTTAGGTTGGCCTGCACAGATAATAAATAAATAAGCAAACAACGAAAGAATAAATATCAGTGCCCTAAGTTCCACATCATTAGCATTTTGTGTTCCCAGAGCTACCATGTGGATCAGATTCAACTGGTATCCTAAGGACTCGAGTGCCGCCTTAGAAAAATGATTAGTCTGGTGTACCAACCTCTGGGAAGTCTGCTAAAGCCAGATTCCAGGAAATAGGCACTTTGACAGAGTCTTCAGCATGAATGCCCAAGGGAAGGAGAAGCCCTGAAAGAAAGTTGTTTTAAATAGCTGCCTAATGATTGAGCGCCGTGAAATGCTTTCCCTTGGCAGGGCAAAATTGCACTACCTAGAAATGTCTGGGTGGCATTTAGAGCTGACAGGCAGTAATGAGGGCTGGTTAAAAAAAAAAAAAAAAAAAAGAGGTATTTTAGTGCTCTAGTAATTGCTAGACCTTCAGAAACACATCTCCCTTTCATATTTACACCTGTACTTTAAAAGAAAAAAGAACAGAGAAGGAAAGAAAAAAAGGAAGGAAGGAGAAAAGGAAGAAATGTATCTGTCTTTTTACCTATTTCTAAAGACTTTTACATCAGTTTAAAAGCTAACCATAATTGATCTTTTACTATGAACAAGGTTTTGTGCTAAGTGCTTTATAAATATTAGCTAATTTCATCTTCACAACTGTTTGAAGCATATAACATTATTTCTCCCTTCTTACAGATAAAGAAACTGAAGTTTGCCTAAGGTAATCATCTAATTGACAAGTCAGGTTCAAGCCTAGATGAGTCTAGCTTCAGAATTTGGGTTTCAGTCACTGCATGGCATTGCTTCTCTTTCCTAACTTGGACTCAGTGATTGTGCAAACAGTGATGCCAACCATCTCAGCTTGCCTGTGTAGGGATGAAGAGAATTTCTTTCCCTCTTGCTTCTGAAGTTTAAATAATTTGAGTCTATAAAACAAACAATAGGCAGATTAACAGGAAGAAAAAAGTATACAAATTTTATTGATGTGCATATGGACACAGAAGCCACACACAAAGTATGAGACTCAATGGAGAGCCAGATGGCTGAAGGTTATAGGCCATACAGCAAGGAATAGAGGTTTGGGGGCATGGCAAGCCAAGTTATTGGAGGAAGAGGGAGAAAAGGCATGGTAAGCAAAGGCTATCTCGTTAGGCAGATAGAGCCCCATGGGTAGCAGCCCTCAGAAAGAACAGACAGTAACCTGTTCTTATGTGGTAAAGCTTTATCTGTCAGACCATTTAAAGTGTCAGAATTTTAGTCCTTCTTTCCTGTGATTTAATCTTTCCTAGATCTGGATAAGGGAGGCCTCAGAAAACCCTGTTTGCATCTGCTGTTAACTTCATTTCGCTAATGTAGATTTCCTCTACAGATGCAAATCTCTCCCCGCCCCCCATCCCCAAAAGCTTTTCAAAGCTTTTCCTGTGGTTTGCAGTTCCGGTGAACAGTCATATCAAAATATGCCAAAGAAGTATATTTTGGAGTGGCATATTTTTGTTTCCTTTACCTGAGACCCACAAGACCTAAAGTGCTGAAACCTGGAAAGTCCCAGGCTAACAAACATGAGTTAGTCATCCTCCAAGAATGCAAAGGTCTGAAAGAAACCTTTCTCTACTCAGTGACAAAGCTTCTCCAACTTAAGTGAAAGGACATTATAGTGTGCAAAGAGACCAGGCCCTACAAGAACTGGATCCTTGTCTCAATCTGCTAATAGCCAGCTCCAAGAGACCTTGACCAAGTCAGGTGACCTCTCGGGGCCTCAGCTCCTTCCTTCTTAAAATGATGGAGCTAGGTTAGATAAACAGCTCTCCACTCGGCTGTACATGAGAACCACCTGAGGAACTTTCAATAAGTGCGAGTGCTCAGACCCCACCCCACCCCTGACCAGTCAAATCCCAGAATATCTGGGGTTGGGGCACTGAATTTACCGCAGAGAACAAAGCATACATGTCGCACTTCTTAGAGCTAACAATTTAGTGGAGGAGTAAAAAGGCAAACCATGATTCATGTATATATACACATATAGGAATCTATAAATGTCCATATATACATATATATATGATCCTCCCTTCTATATTTACACCTGTATTGAAAAAAAAGAGAAAAGAACAAAGCAAAGAGAAGGAAAAAAGAAAAGGAAGGAAGTAAAAAAGGAAGAAAAGTGTTTCTAACCTGTTTGCCTATTTCTAAAGACTCTTACATCAGTTTAAAAGCTAACAGTAGTTGATCTTTTAATATGAATATATACATATACACATGAATCATATGCACACATATAATTTGTAGCAAGAGCTATTAAGGTGAAAATCATGTTATGAGAATTATGAAAAATTAGTAAAGGGAACATAATTAAAGGGAGAGAGTCTGAGAAGGCCTCTGTGTGTGTCAGAAGCACAAAAAATTGCACTTAGGCATACACATTTTAGGGGAAAGAGCTTTCTGGTCAAAGGGATATCTAACTTGGTTATCTGCTTCCATATATGTCTACATACATACATACTTACACTGTATGTACATGAATGAATGACTTATTTGAAGACTCGGAGCCAGAACAGACGGTGGAAAGGAGGGTGGAGAGTGATGCGGAGAGCGGCATCCAGAGTGCCTGGGGAGGTAGGCAACAGCCAGAGCACGTGGCAGGCCATGCTAGGAACTTGAGGTTTTATCTTAAGTACAACAGCAATTGCAAGCCAGTGGAAGGTTTAGGCAGGGGAGTTACACTTTCAGATTGGTCTTTTTAAAAAATCACTTGTGTTTAAGTGTAGAGGATGGTTTGGATGGGACATAAGGAAAAGAGAAGTTACAAAGTTATTGCAATAACCTGAGTGAAGGTTTTGCTCCTTGATGATGCCAAATTTTAACAGAATTCTGGGTATCTGTGGAGACTCACTGGAGTAAAGGAACAGGAAACAAATTTGATAGAATGCAAGTGGCATAACTCATGAAAAATCAGGAAATCGCTTTATACTGAATGTAGATGAGTGAGTGCCCTTGGCTTAATGCGTGCTATTCTCGTCTGCCCGCGTGTATTCTGTCCCTTATAAAAGTACACCGAGTTGCCCTCCCCCTATTCCTCTTCTCTCTCCCACTGTGTCTCTTCTTCCTTGTCATTGTTTATGTCTCTATTCCAAGGCTTAGTGTGGCATTCAACCTTGGAGCTCCCATTTTCTATCCTTGCAAGGGTTCTCTTTGTGCACTAAAGCATGGTTGGAGGAGCACACTAATTGTGTAGAGTTTGGCCACGCATTGATTTTTTAGCTTTTTGTCCCCCGGTTGAGTGGCTGGTCCCTTGGCCTCAGTCCATTTCCTAATGGATAGGTGTCAGCTTCACAAAACCATCACCTCGATTAGTACTAATTACCACCTTTCAGAGCCATCATCACCCAAAGGCTCTGGATTGAAAGGTCAGCAGGAAAATGAACTTCTACTCACACCTTCACGGGTGGTCCCTGGCTTCTGGTCATGCAGAGAACAAGGGCTAATAGGGAACAGACCTTTCCGCCTTTCTGCTCTTAGACCAAATGTTTCTTGAGAAGTCAGCCTTGGGACACCAAGCCTCAGCTCATAAGATGACTGAACCCATGGCAAAGCACAGTCTTGTTAAACTTCCCTCCCTGTCCTGCCTCCCAGTGGCCTTGGGCTCTCCACGCCCAGCCCTCACCCTCAGCCTTGCACCATGCTGGTGAAGGAGGTGGCAGAAGCAGGCCCACACTCCCTCCAGGTGTGTTCATGGTGCCCATATCCTCTTCCAGGCAGTGAGGGAGCTATCACCCAAGGACAGGTGAAAAGAGCTCAGCATCAAATACAACTGGTCAGTATAGCAAGTCCATGAGCATGTCTTCCCATTGAACCTTCACAGTACTTTGGTGGGGGACACAGTGCGAGCATCATTACCTGCCTCATTTTACAGATGAAAAGATAGAGGCCAGGGAGGCTGATGACTTGCACAAAGTCCCACAGCCATTTCATGGTGGATCTGGGTCCCCAAACTAAACCATAGGGGGTAGAAATGAAGCCAGGTATGCATGCCAAAGCATTTTAGAAACCAAAAAATACTCTACCAATATGTAGTATCTGTGTTAGTTTCCTGAGGCTGAAGTAGTCAATTACCACAAACTAGGTGGCTTAAAATAACAAATATTTTCTCTCACAGTCCTGGAGGCCAGAAGTCTGGAACACAGCAGGGCCATTCAGCCTCTGGGAGGTTTTGAGGGGCACCCTTTGCCTCCTCCAGCTCCTGGTGGCTGTCACCATTTCTTTACTTATGGCCTTATCACTTCCTTCTCTGCTTCCAGGGCCACATTGCCACTTCCTCTTCTCTGTGTTCTTCTCTTCTTTCTGCCTCAAATATCCCTCCGCCCTTCTTTTAGAAATATATTTCTCATTGGATTTCAGGTCTACCTGTCTAATCCAGGATGGTCTCCTCATCTCAAGGTCCTTAATTTAATTATATCTGTAAAGATTCGTTTTCCAAATAAGGAAGGTCACATCCATAGGCCCCAGAGTTTAGAGCATGGGCATATCTTTTGGAGGGCCATGGTTCAACCCACAACAGTATTTAAGGCTGCTGCTGGTGATAGTGGTGACAGTGATGCTGCTGTGGGGGTGGCAGGGGCCTGGCTCAATCCGCTAGTCCATGCTACCCCATCCTTCTAGTTCTAGTGATCAATGTGAGGCAAAATAGTGCAGTAGATAAGAACACAGACTGTGGAGCAGTCTGCCTACAATTCAAATCCTAGTTCGGTCACCTGAGAACTGCGTGACATTGAACAACTTTCTTAACCTCCCTGGATCTTAATTTCTTCCCCCGTAACATGAAGGTAACAAAACAAAACCCCCTCTCATAAGGCTGTTGCAAGGATCAAATGATTTAATTATGTGTAAAGTGCTTAGATCAGCGTCTACACTACAGAAATGCTAACTGTAATTATCCCTTGGCTGGCACCCGGACTAATGCTAAGTTCTCTCCCCTCATCTGTTTATCATTAAATAATGATTTGGATAAACAAAGAATGAACTCCGTCCTCTAGAAGAGCACTCCTGAATCATTCATTAATTCCCAGGTATGTTTTCTGAAAGCAACGCTCTAAATTCTATGTAAAAGGGGGGAAAACATGAAATGCAATGGGAAAGGACGACTGCTTTAAAATCTTCCATTAGCTTCCCATTTGATCTTGAAGGTTCGGAAGTCTTCTGAACCCACTATTCAATCCAAAATTTTGGTTAGTCTTAATACTTGAAAGAGTTCTGCAGGCTGATGAATAAAAAATCTGGTGTTTTCTAGAAAGGAATAGGAGATTGAGCAAAATGTTACCAAAAAAGAATGATGTCAAATAGGGTGACCTTGTATAGCTGCAATCCAAATGAGTGACATCAGTTTGCCTCGGATAGGATTGAGTACTATTTTATTTATTTTTTTCAGTTTTAGCTTAACCTTAAATGCTGCTCTCCCTAGTGTTTGTTCAATTTTTTCTATATCTCAACCAAAGGCACAAATGTCTGTCCAATAGATTTAAGCCACAGTATCAGAAGATAAGTAAAGTTTGGTGATTTTTTTACTCCTGAAATTAAGTGTAGTAAGACAAGCACTACATTTGGCAAGGAGATTAATGTAACCAAAAGAAAATGATGGAAAAACACCCGTCCTATCATCAAAAGAAATATTGGCAGAATAGAAAAGCTGCCCGTGTGCAACGGGTCACACCTGTAATCCCAGCACTGTGGGAGGCCGAACAGGGGGATCACTTGAGACCAGGAGGTCAAGGCTGCAGTGAGCTATGATCCCACCACTGCACTCCAACCTGGGTGACAGAGCGAGACTGTGTCTCAAAAAAATAATAAGGAAAATAAATAAATAATAGAAAAGCTGGATGTAACTTTGGATGTCAATTTATCCAATTTCAATAACTTTATTTTTTGTAACTTTTTAAATTGTAAAGATAAAGTATATTCATTAAAGATTTTGAAAATTATGAAAAAGTACCCAAGAAACCCCAAAAACCTAAAATAAAATATCACTCTCCCATGAGAACCGCTGCTAATATTTTTATTTCTTCCTATGTAAAATGCAGTTTTCTCTCCACAGCTGGAATAATGCTACCAAAGTTAGGAATGCCTCCTGTCCCTAGAAATGCAGTACTTTTGGTGCTTTTTAAAATTATTATTATAACAAGATGATAACTTTTATTATAAAAGAGATGCAGCAAAGGACTCTCATTCTCCCTTGAGTTCTAGCCCAGTACAATGCTAAGTAATACTCAACTATTGTCAACACTAATGCTGCCCTCTGCCCAAAGACAGGACTATTCAACTATCCTACCAGATCTGTCACAGCTACCTTAAGTGAATGACACATACGTTGTCCTTTTTTTTTTTTTTTTTTTTTTTTGAGAGAAAGTCTCACTCTGTCACCCAGGCTGGAGTGCAGTGGCATGATCTCAGCTCACTGCAACCTCTGCCTCCTGGGTTCAAGTGATTCTCCTGCCTCAGCCTCCCGAGTAGCTGATATCACAGGCCTGTACCACCATGCCCGGCTAATTTTTGTATTTTTAGTAGAGAAAAGGTTTCACCATGTTGGTCAGGCTGGTCTCGAACTCCTGACCTCAAGTGATCCACTCATCTCGGCCTCCCAAAGTGCTGGGATTAAAGGCATGAGCCGCCGTGCCCGGCTGGTTGTGTTTTACTTGCAGCTGAGCAGCAATATCAGAAAGCAGTCACAGGTAAGTTTCTTTTTCCAGGAGAGAGGAAAACATTATTAATAGCCATAGAAGCTAAAATTCACCGAGGGCTCACTATTCTAAATGTTTTGACTCTAGTAACGTAATTCGTCACAACAATCCTAGGAGGTGATTCACCCTCAATAGGTGGCAGAGGTAGGCTTAGAAGCCACAGCCTGGTTCCGTAGTCTGTGCATTTAATCACAACAGGGAAACAGCTCTGAAGATGCCGACAGGGTGACTGCTGATGCAGCAGAACATTCTAGTGCTATAGTCAAACTGGAAGAGCCGCCCAGCAAAAGATTTGAGAGTGAGTTAGAAATTCAGGTTCTATTCAAGTGTAAGATAAAACCATACTTAGAGAAAATGAATGAGTTAATTACATTGAGTTAAGTGATCAATGTTGTTTTAAAATTAGTATCTTCCATGGAAATGACATGACAATACTCCATAATGCTTAAGTTTACCTTTTTAATGGTTTTTGGTTGGTAAAAAGAATAATCAAATCAAAATACTTGTTAATTTTGCCTCAGCTCATTCCCCCGAGGGAAGGCTGTCACCCAGGCCATAGGCCATGACCCATAAGGGAGAGTCAAGGGGTGTAAAGATCATGGACTGCAGATTCAAACTCCTGCTCCATCATTTGCTCCGTAAATTACTTACTAGGCACCTCTTTTGCATCCTTAATCTCTCAAATAGGGAAATGGAATTAAATCTCCTTTGCCATGTTTTTCTGAGGACTAAATAAGATATTGTATGTAAAGAATCTGGCAACAGAAGTCACTTAAGAAATGATAACTTCTTATCTGTGCCTCCTCATGGCAGTTTATTGAGTTCAAAGCATAACACTCAAAGGAGAAAGAATATCCTCATATTCCAGCCTTGGAAATGCAAAATTGGTCATGATGGATGTGTAAGAGCAAGATGAATACACAGGGGAGACGGAAATACCACAGGCCCCTGCCCTAGCCTGGGCCCCATGCGCCCAGGCAGGGAGTGACACTGGGTCAGGAGGCTGCAAGTCAGCTGGCCTGCTGAGGCCCACTAGGGCCAGAGGAGAGCAGCCAGGGGAGGAGTGTCAGCTCCTTTTAAAGCCTCTGGCCCAGCCAGGTGCGGTGGCTCACACCTGTAATCCCAGCACTTTGGGAGGCCGAGGCTGCTGGATCACCTGAGGTCAGGAGTTCGAGACCAGCTTGACCAGCATGGTGAAACCCCATCTCTACTAAAAAATAATACAAAAATTAACTGGGCGTGTAGTCTTAGCTGCTCAGGAGGCTGAGGCTGGAGAATCACTTGAACCCGGGAGGAGGAAGTTGCAGTGAGCCGAGATCCTGCCACTACACTCCAGCCTGGGCCAGAAAGACTCCATCTCAAAAAAAAAAATAAAACCTCTGGTGCTTCTCAGGCCCACCATGAGTCTCCACTCTACAACCCCTGCATCCCTTGGTGATGCAAACAAAGATAGAATAGTTGGAAATATGGCTCCATTACATTATACTATTACAGATTAGAGGTGTGTAATCTGCAGACAGGCTGTAGGGTGGTTAACAATAAAGTAATTCCAATCCCCATAGAAACTTGCCTTTGACATCTCTCGTTTGAGGAGTCCGAACAGTCTTGAAAATAATAAACTCATTATTGCTCCCAAAATTGCTAAGAAACAAAGAAAAGGAGAGGGAGAGAGAGAGACTGCTCCAGGGTCCCAGTTGGTGGACAACAGTTATTGGACTCTGTTGAGCACTAAAAGCCAAAGAGGGACTCACATAGTTCCAGTGTACAAGGTGCTTATGAGGGCAAAATTCACCTAACAGCTAAATGGCCGAGACCAAGGAATGGTGAAGTAGTCGGGCTTTCCCTGAGAGTTAGGACTGCAGCAGGATGAGGGGAGGCTTGAATTATTTTGTTTGAAAGCACTGCTTGAACTTGTCTGAGGGCTGTGGGGCCACGTTTACCTGAGGACCTTCTGGGACCTTCTGTGAGGAAAGGGATTAAAGAGATTAAAGCCCTAACACCTCTTCCCCGATATTCAAAGTTATTGAAATCCACTGAGGTGAACTAAAGGTGAGTGGGAGACCACAGCCACACCCAGGGACAAGAAAGGCAAGGAAGCCCCGGAAACAAAATCACCGTGAAGGAAGAACGTGACAGGACTAAAAAGAGAACGGCAGAGGAGCCTGTGCCCTAATGCAGGGGTTCCCAGCCCCAGCCCACAGACTGGTACCGGGTGTGTGGCCTGTTAAGAACCGGACCCCACAGCAGGAGGTGAAGGGCAGGCGGATGGGCATTACTGCCTAAGCTCTGCCTCCTTTCAGATCAGTGCCGGCACTAGATTCTCATAGGAGCACGAACCCCATTGTGAACTGCGCATGCGAGGAATCCAGGTTGCACAGTCCTTATGAGAATCTAACTAGTGCATGATGATATGAGGTGGAACAATTTCATGCGGAAACCACCCCTCCCACTCACACCCCACTCCCCCATCCGGGCAATGTGTCTTCATGACTGTCAATGACTCTACGATGGTGTCCCTGGGAGTCTGGCCTGTATCCGTGGGAAGTCCTCCTGACTGCAAGGAGCACCCAAGTGGGTAGAGGGCCAGGCTGGGTGGGCATCCTCCTTTCCTTCTGAAGAACTATGAGCATCATTGAGGACCAGAAGCAGAGCTTGAGCCACACCACCTCCAGGAAGCCCTCTTAGCTATGCAAGGAGAGAATCTCTCCAGACCCTTGGATTTCAGCTGCTTCTGGCAGCCATGGGAGCACCTGACAGCTGGTAAGAGTTCAAAAGTCCCCACCTCAAGGGGCACCCCTAACAGAAGGGCTGGTTTTCCTGCTGGCTTGGATGGGAGTGGGCTTAAGCGTTGTATATTTGGAGGCCAACTGGGTGGCTGGTATTTCTAGTCCCAAAACGCAAATAGTTTAGACATGAAACTCATTCACAGAGGAAGAGAGGGTGGCCATGGAATGGTTCTGTGGCCAGACATGCCTGAGTTTGAATTCTGTTTCTTCTACTTTCTAACAGCTGTATGTCCTTGAGCAGATGGCTTCTACCCTGTCAGCTCCAGTTTCCTCATCTGTTATCCTCCTCAAACGGGGATAATAACAATCCCTACATCATAGAGCTGTTAAGAGAATTAAATGAGGTAATGCATGTAAAGTATTTGGCACCTAGTAGGCCTCAATCGATGTTAGATTAAACAAACACGCCAATCCAAATAGGCACCAGGGCAAGTTGTGTGTAAGCAATGGGGCCCCCTATACTTAGCGAGCACCCAGAGACCCTGCTGAGAAATGATGAGGAGTGATTTCTCACCATAAAGGAGAGAAAAAGGCAAGTTTGAGGCAGACCCAAAATAGTCCCAAGAAGAATTCACACGGTGCGTGAATTTAGCCAGGCATCCGGGATTCCTGATTCCAAAACAACTGTGCCGTTTTTGGTGTAATTTTGGACCCTCCCTGATTATTTTCAGTTTTGTACCAGGACAGTTTCTATTTTAGTTTATCTCCACTTGGTTTTTCTCCCCCTCCAATTCTCTCCTGAGGGTTCTATTTCCATTGCTTCTTTACATCTTTTGATTTAAATTCTCATTTGAAAATAATTGCATGTGCTATTATTCATTGAGTGTTCCTGTCAAACGTGCTTGCCCTCCCTAAGACATGGGAACGCGCTTCTCTGAAACATAGCACAGAGGTGTAGCCCAGGCAAGGCCTCTAGGTTGGTGGTGGAAGGGACATAAAACTTCGTGTGTCAGGGATCTTCCTCACAGACTTTACCAGGCCTGGGTCCAAGATGAAACTGAGAAAAATGAAAAGGGATTTGGCTGACAAAGCAGATGACAGGCGGAGAGAGCCAGTAAAAGGGAATTGGCCAATGGCAAAAGGGGAATTGGCAAGGCTTTGTGAAACCCCTTGGTGGAAAACCATAAACCTCAGCTTGTCCCTCTGGTGCATCAGTCCTCAGAGGCAAATCATTTTTGCCTGTGGAAGGTGCCTGCCAGGAAGCTGCCCCTCAGGGGGCGCCTTTGGAAAAGTGGATCGTGTCTGGCTGCGTGCCCAACCCTAAGTGCATGGGGATGAGAAGAAAATGCTCACAATGAGATCTCTGAGGGCTGGGAGATGGGGAGCGCTCCAGCGGCTGACACTCGTGAGTCACAGAACGATGGGAAAAAGAAGTTGAGAAACAGAGGAAGAGGACGCGGGACGGGAGGAGGTGGGAAGCCGCTTTGTTTCTGCAGTCCGGGACTGTCAGGGCCTGCCTGTCTCCCTCTTTGACAGGTCCCACTTGCAATTACTCATCGACGCTTTCGAAACTCAAGCCTGTCTTCTTCCAGGTGAAGAACCCACTTGTCTGGGTCTCCCAAATGAGCACTTACATTGTGAAAACTCTCTTTCAGAAACCATATCTATGTGTGTGTGTGTGCGTGACCTTGACAGAGGCTGAGCTGCTGCCTGGGGCACCGGGCTGAGCTCTGGGGATTGGGGGTTGGCAAGGGCGTGGCCTCCTCTTCCCTCTTCCGTGCCCTCTTAATGTCTGCTTTCTCTTGTCTGAGTGCTGTGTCTTTTGTCTCCAGGCCATCCAGATTTCTTCACTGGCTTCCTCCCACTCAAGTCTGGTTTTCCAGGGAGGGCCAGTTGATGACCCGTATTTTCACCATTTCCTCTACCAAGATTTGCCTGACATATATTTCCCTTTCATAGAGAATTGGCAGAAAAAAAGTTTGTTAGAAAAATTCCTGAGGTGTTTAATAACTAGTCATAATTGAGGGTGATAGCCTCTATCAGAGGACAATGCCCTAACCTGGGGGCTCCCTAACCTTTTCTTATGTCTGCACACAGAAAAGCCCCACGCCTGTAATCCCAGCACTTTGGGAGGCCAAGGCAGGCAGATCACTTGAGGTCAGGAGTTCAAGACCAGCCTGAGCAACATGGTGAAATCTCATCTGTACTAAAAATATAAAAATTAGCCAGGCGTGATGGCACATGCATGTAATCCCAGCTACTTGGGTGGCTGAGGCATGAGAACTGTTTGAACCCAGGAGGTGGAGGTTGCAGGGAGCCGAGATCATGCCATTGTAATCCAGCCTGGGCAACAGAGGAAGACGCTGTCTCAAAATAAATAAATAAATAAATAAATAAATAAAATAATCAGCATTTTACCACACACTGTGACAAATCAAAGTGAGAGACAATGAGGCCTAGCCCCCCCCACCACCCCACCTGGACCCCCAAGCCACACCGCAGAGGGCTGAAGGGATCCATATCTCCCAGCATCTCTAATCCTGGCATGCACATTGACTGAGAAGCTCTGTCTTAACCCAGTGGGGCTTTTGTTTTGTTTTCCATTTGTTTGTTTGTTTTTAGTAGAGATAGGGTTTCACTATGTTGGCCATGCTGGTCAATTCCTGGCCTCAAGTGATCTGCCTGCCCGGGCCTCCCAAAGTGCGGGGATTGCAGGTGTGAGCCCCTGCTCTCAGCCCCTGTGGTTTTTAAAATGTGCTTCGATGAGCCCTGGTAGTTTGCCCTTGTGCCTCAGAGGAAGTGGCCAGCTGGGCCAATAGGTCGCCTATTTCAGCTATAGCATCTCTGCTTTTATCTATTTATTAGATCACTGAAAGAAAGAATGTTGTGGCTTAAAGGAGTTAGAAAATTACTATCTTAAATCCAGCAAATAAAATCTTTAATGGCAGAAGCTCACACAACCATGACAGGGTGGTGACGGATATATTCTGAGGACAGAGGGGTTTTCTGATGCTCTTCCACCGTATCATTCAGGAAACAGTCAACTACAGACAGACCTATGTCGGTCCTGTCAATAATATGTGCACATCCTGCCTCACAGGCCATAGGGGTTTTGTTTATTTAAAATGTCTGATCCTTGGACAAGGCATAGTAGCTGATGCCTATAATCCCAGAAGTTTGGGAGGCTGAGATAGGACAATTGTTTGATCCCAGCAGTTCAACATGAGTCTGGGCAACATAGCAAGACCCAGTCTCTTAAAAAAAAAAAAAAAAAGTTCAATCCTTGAAAAATGATTTTAAGTAAGTATAGTCAGGTAAGTAAATACCAGAGACCGCTAAAGTCTTAGGTCACTGAAACACAAACACAATCACCATCCTTGCCTTTGCTACCTTTCCTATTGTAATTGATTTATTTCTGCTATTTTTCAGAGACCATACATCTGGGAAATCAAAGCTGCTGAAAGAAAGCCTAACAAAACTAAGCACTGAGATATTTCACAAGATTGAGGCATTGGTTTATTTACTATTATTATTATGTTATTGTGTTGCTATTATTACGTATGTTTCTACCCCACTTTGCTTCACAAAAGGCTTGTAATGGGAAAGACTCATTGAATAGTGTTCCATAGAAGAGGTTTAATCTCGAAGTTCAGGTTATTTGGTATTTGCTGGGGGACACCATTTCAAAACTATCAAGGTTTAATGTGAAATTAATTTAAGATTTCCGTTATCTGGTTTCATTTTAAACCTTGTATTAAAATAAAGTATCAATCAGAGTTACAGATTTGAGTGTGCATGTGTGTGCATGTATGCATGTTTAATTTCCATTCCACATTGTTCCATAAAGGATGTGAGGCCACAAGTACTATAATGTTGCAAGTTAGTGAGAATGCCTAAACTACTAGTAAAGGCTTATCTTTCAGTAGGGATTCACCAGTTGTTGTCTGCCATTTTTTCCGTTGATGAATAGAATTTTGGTAATATGCCTTTTTAATGTAATTTCAACTTTTATTTTAGATCCAGAGGGTACACGTGCAGGTTTGTTAGCGGGGTATATTGCATGATGCTGATGTTTGGGGTATGACTGATCCCTTCACCCAGGTACTGAGCATAATGCCCAACAGTTTTTCAACCCTTGCCCCCCTCCTTCCTCATTCTAGTAGTCTCCATTTTCTATTGTTGCCATCTTTAGTCTATGAATACCCAATACTTAGCTCCCACTTGTAAGTGAGAACATGCAGTATTTGGCTTTCTGCTCCTGCGTTGATAACACATTTGAAATATGCTTCTTCACCCTTAGATGTTTCACTACTAGAGTTTTATTGCCTTTCAGCAGCAACAGAGGAGAGTGGAGATACAGACTTAGATAGAGGAGCAGACTCACTTCTGTGGTTCTTGCCTCAAATTTTCTTTTGAAGGTTCTGAAAGCTCCAAATAGTTATCTGATTTATTCTAGGTACACTTGGGTCAGTGAAATTCTAGGCTTTAAAACAGAAAGTTTTGGAAAGAGCTCAGTGAGGTTTTATTTCTTGTACAATAAATCCATCTCAGCAAAGAGAGCCAGCCCTTACATGGAACCCAGCATCTACTGAGGCAAGCAAGATTCACGATCCTGAAGACAGAGCAGGAAGTCAGCTCATTAAGCCTGTTATCTTGCTTCTGACTCTGTCTTGCTCTCTGCAGTCTTCACTGTCTCAAGTGCTATATTGTCTGTGTGGTATTTCATTTTAAAATCTTTCCATTTGCTGCTGATTGGTTGGTTTAATAGAAAAATAAATAAATAAAATGTTTCAGTTGAGACATTGTGATGTAGTTGTATATACAAGTTAACTCTAATCTATTCTCCAAGAGGGGAGGCTAGAATTTAAAATACCCTGTTTGGGGGATCCAGCAGTTAACTACTGCTGGAGTTGGTTAACTCGGATGAAGTACCCTAGCCAGAGTCAACATCTTCTAAGATGGTCCACTTAGCATTTAAATATAATTAACTACATCTATGCCAGGAGGCTTATTAATGTAACGAATATTTAAAATAGTTTCTAATTGGTGAGGTGAGTAGAAATCAAACCAGATGGTTGGTTAGGGATATTACAGAGGAAACTCTGCCCTTATCTGAATGAAGCATAAGCATTGGCAAGCCCAGCTTTCTAAATACAAATGGTGCAAGCTTGCAGTCTAGACCCCCAAGTTGGTTCCATGTCCTCCACTTCACAGAGAATCCTGTACCCGACCCTGTACAAAGCTGGACACACCTGCCATCAGAATATGCTTGCCCTAAATTCAACTAAGCCTTTTATGAGGAATGCTGAACAGAAGACTCAAAGGTAAAAGAGGGCCCAAGGATAAAGACTGAGACTTTCCTAGCTACATGCCATGTTTAAGACTGTTTTTGAGACTCTTTGTGAATAAATGTCTAGGTATTGTCAGAATATTTTCTGAAACCTCTTTTCATTATAATATGACTCCTGGTAGCCAGGTTGTGAAGGAAGGAATATATTGATTCCCCCAACGCTCCCTCACTTCTGATGGTTGGAGGCTATTAATATTTACCAGAAAAAGTGTTATATTTGTCAACATGATTGGCTTGGGTAGATTGCCATGCCATGCAAATTTCAAATCCATGTTTTAAAATGTAGAAAAAGAGTTACTTGCAAATATAGAGAATTAAGCTAAAGATGGTTAGCTTAAGGTTGTGGGGTTTTTCTTTGAATTTTGGGACTCCGATTGCATTCTGTAAATGTCCCTTAATGAAGGAACTGTTGGTGGGCCTTATACTTGTCCCTGAACACCCTTTAACTGTGACTTCTAGGATAATTTCTGAACCCTTTTAAATTCTGGGAACCTGAGAGTTGCCTGCCTAAGCAGTAGTTGTGCTCCTTCTGTGGCATCTTCTTGCAAAACATTGGATTCTAAACTGGTTGCAGTGGAAACCCAGAGCCACTGAGGGAAGAGTGGAAGCCAGATAGAGTGTCTCATCCTTCTGTGCTGGCTGGGACAGGCAATCTCTGCCCAGGGGTCGGGGAGAGGAACCCGGATTCATAGCCGCAGGATTTTGTTTGAGATTTCATGCCTATCAAGTTCATCCTCAAAGAACCCAATGCCATTCTGATTTATTATTATTATTTGAATGAGAGTCAACCACTGACTAATTGTGTCTGGGATATGTCAGGCCGAAGCCTGCCTTAGGGCAAGAGGTTGGACAAGATAATTGGAACTGTGAGGAGGAATTGAGAGACTTCCTGTGGAAGCATTAGGGTAGAAGAACGCAACACAAAAATCTGGCATCAATAATGGTCTTTCTTTTATTCTCCTCTCAGGACGGTTTGGAAAGTTGGGATCCTTGAAGGACCTGGTGGCCTAGCAGATGAGCACCCTGCCTGCGGCTGCAGGGCAATGCCACAGAGAATCCCTAGGGGGCAGCACTCAGGCACAGGTCTCAGTGAGATTCTCAGAGGCAGAGCTGTGCAGGCATCCAGGGAACACCATCTCCTGTTTCTCACATAAAGATTACTGCACAGGCAAAGATAAGGAATATTTTCCTAACAGTAAGAAGATTTTGAATCCAAGAAAGCAACAAACCAGAGCAGACTCATTTGAAACCTGAACAGAGTGATGTGGCCAAAGGAATCCAAGACAGGTTTCACCAGGTTCCTATTGTGAACACGCTGGATGTTTATATAAGAATCCCAGTGTGCAGCAATCATAACTAGATAATAATTATGCTTAAGATTTGGTCCTTATTCCATATGTGGATTCAGTCCTTTTCTGTCATTTTGTCATTTTCATGGAATCTGGATTTACGGAACCATCCAATGTTTATTACAGAGAATGACCATCCATAAGCCTCTCCATGCTTATGGAAGTGACAGTTCTGGGGCCGCTGGCTAAATATGCCTTCCAGGTGTTTATTTCTGGGTCTACATCGTGCCCCTCACTCATCAATTTAACTCTATCCAGAGAATTCCTCTATGGTCTTCATCTGACTGGGAAGTAAATCATCAGTCACTTCAAATATTTCAAGCTTGGTTTTCTCTGACGTAAGTCAGTTTTCCTGACTACAATTCCTGGAAAATATTGTAGAGCCCTGCAGCATTGCAGTATTTCAACCTTCATTTGAATTGCCTGTGACCCAGATATGAGCTCGTGCTTCCATAGTCTCAGATGTCTGGGTGAATCCACCAATTCCACACCTGTGAACATCCCTGTCCTTGATTCTTGCTAATTGTCAGGAAACTTACACTCATAATCCCTCCTGCCTCTGGCTCCGGGTCCATATGTACTGGCTCTGTACCAGCCTCTCTCAACCCAGGTGTAATACTCAGCCCTTTGTCATTTTATACAAGACAATTCACTCTTTAAGCATTTCATGAGTAATACTTTGTACAAGTAATACCTTGGGATGCAGAGTGAGAGTGTGTGGGTGGGTCATGTTATATAGTTCAAGGCTTCCCAAGGTCCTCTAGGCTCTCTGTCCTCTCCCTCTTCCTTCCTTATTTTCCCTGGGAGCTCCATGACCTTCTCCCTCTATCAGACAAATTAGCCCAGTTCCCCTTAGCTCCTACTGCTAAGTTGTCCATCAAGGCCTTCAGCGGAACAAAGTGTGCTCTGTTTGACAAAATCTATGTTCCTTAGAAGATAGTTAGACTATAAATAACAACAAAAGTTCAGGTGCACATATGTTTTAGTTGATGAAATCAAATATAAATCTCTGCCTCCACTGAAAGATAGCACAATATTGTGAGGAGGAACTGAATTAGGAATCAGCCTATTCGAGTTTGAGGCCCAGCAGCATCCTTCACTAGACAGGTGAAAAAGCCAGCAACTCATTTTCAGTCTCAGTTCATCATCTGAAGAGTGAAAATGTTACAAATATTTTGAATCATTATGCTGATTAAAGGAAATAACTTATTCACATGCACTCTGAAACATTAGAGCAGCGTATCTCAGGACTTTCTTAGTTTTACGATGACTAGGGGTGCTGCTGGCACCTTGGAGGAAGCGCCGGGGATGCCAGGTGTCTGCCAATGTGAAAAAAATTTGTATAACACAGCACTGCCAAATTATCAATAATATACCCATTGAGAAATGCTATGTTTGAACACAGTATAAACGAAAGGTTCATTACCTCTGACCTTCCGTCTTTCTTTTACACAAAATGCTGATGAATTTCTACGTGATGTAGATAATTCTTTTAAACAATTTTCCTCATTCTGGATTATTTTAGCCCAATCTTTGTTCCCAGGTGATAGTATGTCTGTCTTCCAATGATGCTGCCAACATTTTAATTACAATCTTGAGCTTCCTTCTATACACAGTGCTTCCATTTACGGTATCTTTGATCTCTCAGTTGAAACTACATTTTACCCCCCAGAAAACAAAAAGAAGAAAGACAAATTATGGGATAAGGACTGAGAGAACTTTCCTCATGGTGAAGGCAAGCAGTGTGAGGAAGCAGGTGAGCTAAGTACCCACAGGGCAGCTATTTGGGCCACAGTAGTTGTTTTCCCAAGGCCAGCGTCACCTGGTGTAAACAGTTGTTGGACTTTTAATCAGGCTTCAAATCTCTTTCCCACCCCTCCTCTTCTGATTGCAATAAGCAAGGTAGCCCTAAACAGGGCCCAGGCTTCCAGACTGCAGACTTCTAGGAGCAATACAGTTCTATCCCTATTCTCTGACTCGCCATCTGCCCATGAACCCTTGAGACGGTCCATCATCTGCAGGCCTGACTCCTGATTTGCTCTCCTGGCTATGGTGAAGCACTATGGTCACCCACATACACTCTCCCTTTATCCTCAGGCAAGGACTCAGGGCTGCTACTCCTACCACAGAGACAGATGGACCCCATGAGGTGGGTTTGGGGGAGGATTAGCAGGTACTGTCCTTGGGCCAAGAGCCAGATGAGCATTTACACTCATCTTACCAACACTACATCCTTAGGGTTTAGAAAGCTGTTTTGAAATGCTTGATACAGTGAGGGTGCTCAGAGGTATTTCATCACTTATATAAGAGGGAGAAACCCTGCCTCTATAGGCTTATGGGGGAATGTGATTCAGATGAGAGTAGGAGGGCCTCACTGGCTGGGAAGATACGGAATCTGTAAGCCAGTTATACTCTTACTTCCAGTCAACAGGCTGAACCCATAAGTTTTTGTTTTTAGATGATATATCTAATTACTTTGACAATGTCACTTCTCTGAAACTTTCAATGACTCTTTCTGCTGATGGAAAAATTCCAATTTCCTTAGCCTTTCATTGAATCTATCCATAATTTGGGTCTAACCTACTTTTCTAGTCTTCTATTTTGTAACTCCCCTCACAAATCTTACACCCCAGCTCTTCTGAATTAAAAACAAAACAAAACAAACTTTTTCTTCCCTGGAAACAGGTCCTCCAGCTGGTCTTACTATTAGTTAATGAGCAAAATGACCCTGGAAAATCATTAACATCTCGAAATCTCAGCAGCTTAGCTTGTAAAATCCAGTGGCAATACCTTGGCTGATGAATTTTTCACAAGTTGCCCAGGTGAATATTAACACATCAAACATCTGAACCTAAAACCCTCTTCAACTCTGATTTTCCCACACATTCCCCATGCACTGCAATTCTCTGTCTCCATGTGTTTATTTGTCAAAGTATCTTTTCCTGGAATGCTTCACTTTCTCTCTGGTTAACCTTGTAAGCTCAGGTGCATACACACATGCACACCTGTGCACATACACACACCCCAAGGACCTTCAAGATCAGCTCCAACACTGCCCACTACAGAAAGTCTTGCCTAAGGTTGGAGCTCATCTTTTGATGCCCACTTTCTTCAAACACCTTTACATAGCACTTATCACGATTAGTCCTTGGTGGATCTTAGCTCACCACCGGTAGACTAGAACTTCTTGAGAGTATTCTTCTTGTTCATCTTTCATTTTCCACATTAATCATGAAAGTAGCTTGTGAGAGTTGGTTGAATTGAGTTAAATTAACCTGACATGAATTAATTGAGAGACATCGTGGTGAAGGTGACAAGTTGGAGGCTCTTGGGAGAATTACAGATAAGGGTGGAGGGCTTGTGTCTCCTCACCTATGTCTCTGCCTATTGTGGAACTCCTACCAGGCACATCCCCTATCTATCTCTATCCACATGTGATTGTGGACTCAAAATAAAAAGAAGGATGCAGCTGCTTTTTGTCAAAATCGGACAATTTTATATCTGTAATCTTGCAGCCAGAGCGGTTGAGCCGATATATTTCATGACTCACTCTAGACAGATTAAAGTCTGTCCCTGAGAAACGAGGAGGGGGAACCATTAATCTTTTCTAAAATAAACAGAGAGTTATAACAGCTCTTTAATCTGAAGAGTGGAGATCCTGAGCTGGAACACAGCACCCAAGGGTGCGCCAAATTCCACGATGAGTAAAGAGTGCCCAGAAAATAATTGATTGTGGGATCCTCTTCCCTGTGGTCCCTGAGGGGCATTCACAGTGTCACCAGCATTTAAAGAGGCTTTGGCAAAGTAGCTGGCCCAGCTCCATATGAAAGAAAGACTTGTCATCATCTGAACCCTTTGGGTCACTTGCTTTTCTAAGCCTGCATGAAAGCTTTGGGGTGCCTATGCAGTTAGCATTTCGCTCTTGGTGGCCTACCACTGTGTCCCATTCATGCCTCTCCCACCCAGCCACCCCCATCCACAGTTCTTGCTTCTCCCCAGGCATGGCAGAGTTTCTCCTCTGCTTTCACAGTACTCCCTAAACCCTGAAATTTGGCCAATTCTGCCTTCAGGGTCATCAAGCATCACCTTTCTTTTTTTTTCACCCCCCCCCCCAAGATGGAGTGTCTTGCTCTGTCACCCAGGCTGGAATGCAGTGGAACAATCTCGGCTCACTGCACCCTCCACCTCCCGAATTCAAGCAATTCTCCTGCCTCAGTCTCCTGAGTAGCTGGAATGACAGGTGTCCACCATCACACCCGGCTAATTTTTGTATTTTTAATAAAAGTGGAGTTTCATCATGTTGGCCAGGCTGGTCTCGAACTCCTGACCTCGTGATCCACCCGCCTCGACCTCCCAAAGTGCTGGGATTACAGGCGTGAGTCACCTTGCCCAGCCAGCATCACCTTTCTTTACTGCCAACAAGGCTCAACAGTATCTCTCCACTGCATCCTGCTCCACCTCCCAGGACACCGCAACCTGTGGATTCCCTTTCCTTCCTTGGCTTCCAACCTGATTCTCCTTTGCTTCTCTCTCTAACTTTCTCTGATGCCTCTTCCTTGTCTGTCATTTAATTATCAGTATCCCCAAACTTCTTCGTCAAGTCAGCCTCTCTTCTCCCTGTACATTCTCTTTCATGACAATGTCATTTATTCCCGCAGAACCTCAATGACAAAGACTCAAACCTATTACCTGTTCCCAAGCTACAGACTCATTCTTTGAACGGCCTGATAGACATCATTTGGGCATTTTACTGGTATCTCACACTTACCGTTTCCAAATCTAATGGATTATCTGTGATTAACCCCACCTCCAACCCCTCTTCAAATAAACTCTAGTGCCTATTTTCCTGATTACCTACAGCAGCACACAATTACCCCAGTCACTTTATACTCTTACCCATGGAGCATGTACACCTGTTAGTTTTTCTCCATTCCTGTCTCTGACATGCCACTGTTTACCAAATTCTTAGAGTACAGTCCTATAGATTCTGTGTCTAAATTGTTTCTGGTAAGTATTTTCTCTTGTCCACATTCATGACCATAACTCAGGCTCTTACTATTTTTTGTCTCATAACAGCTTTGATACTGGCTGTGCTGCTTCAAACATTGTTCAGTTTATCACATTCTTGCAGAAGAATTTTTCTAAACCACAGATAGGAACATATCCCACTGCACAAAAGCTTTCAAAGACTGAGTACTCTCCATTGCCTGCTGATTGCATCAGAAAATCTTCAGCCCAGAATCTAATGCCTTCCATAATATGACTTCCACCTACTTTTCCAATCTCATTTCCCACCAGAGTCAAGTGTGACTACTCACTGTCCCATGTAAACACACCAACTTTCATGCCTTACTGCCTTTGCACCATTTTCTCATTCTGCACTGCCCCAAATATCCCTTTTTCTGCCACCTAAGTCTTTCTGTGACTAGGACAGAAGGCCAAGGACCAAGGCCATCTCCAAGCTACCTCTATCCTGAAATCTTTCCAACAGTTGGCGAGCACTCTTCCTTTGAGCCCATGCCGTACTTTTCTGTGATTTCCTTCCTTCCTTCCTTTCTTCTTTTTTTTTTTTTTTTTTGACAGAATCTCACTCTGTTGCCCAGGCTGGAGTACATTGGTGCAATCTGGGCTCGCTGCAACCTCTGCCTCCCAGGTTCAAGCGATTCTCATGCCTCAGACTCCCAAACAGCTGGAATTACAAGT
This sequence comes from Theropithecus gelada, assembly GCF_003255815.1. Classification (NCBI taxonomy): domain Eukaryota; kingdom Metazoa; phylum Chordata; class Mammalia; order Primates; family Cercopithecidae; genus Theropithecus; species Theropithecus gelada. The sequence goes on along the minus strand of NC_037673.1, from coordinate 53,217,510 downwards.
CGTGTGCCACCATACCCAGCTAATTTTTGTATTTTTAGTAGAGACAGGGTTTTGCCATGTTGGCCAGACTGTTCTCAAACTCCTGACCTCAAGTGATCTTCCCGCCTCAGCCTCCCTAAGTGCTGGGATTAAAAGCGTGAGGCACTGTGCCTGGCCCCTTTCTGTGATTTTTTTCATTGTAATTTATGTGCTCTTATTTTATTCCCTGCATTAAGTGGGTAGTTATCAACCTTTTTCACCCTTATGAAGGATGACAGTCATATTCTCTATGCATTCTTGTGCCGGGGTCCAGCAAAAAAGCTGTAACTTAATCCTTTTCTATCCCAATCAAAAAGTGTATCAAAAGGCAAGATGGGGATATGCTTAAATCTATTTTATTTACATAAAAGTCACATGCACTGGAAAGGGTTAACTCAGAAGCCCTAGGTTTCTCAAACCCTTCACATTCCAAAAGAAAGCCTCTCTTCAGGACTGACCCTTGGCTTGGGCAAAACCTTTGAGCTCTTGGAATATTCTGCATGATAAGAGTGTTTTTTGTATGCCTGAGGCCTTGGGCCAGGCTGTACCAGTATAACCAGATAAGTTTATGCTAAAAATGCGATTTTTGATAAATGCCTGTTTTTGCTCTGGGGAGCTAGAGACTGAGTAGCTGAGGTCAGTCACATGGGTGTTGAATGCCTATGTAGCAGAACCCCAGTTAAAAAACCCTAGATACCAAGGCTGGGGAGCTTCCCTGATTGGCAGTACTTCATGTGTGTTTTCACACATCGTTGCTGGGAAATTAAGTATGGCCCCTATATGACTCAACTGGGAGGGGACATCTGGAAGCTTGTTCCTAGTTTCTCCTGGACTTTGCCCGATGTGCCTTGCCCTTCACTGATTTCATCTGTAAACTTTCACTTTAATAAAACATAACAATGAGTATAGCAGTTTCTGAGTCTTGTGAGTCCTTCTAATAAATCATTGAAGCCTGAGGGTGGTCTTGAGGTCCCCCGACACAGCATATCATTCACAAACTTCAAAACTTTAGGTTGTAAATTGCTACTGACTAACTTCACAACTGATTACAACCTACCACCAAGTGCTAACACATGGGTTTTCCTTTGCGATGAGGAGGAATATGTCTTTTTTATCTTTTCATCCCCTGCTATGCTTTGTACAGAGACTAGCCCTCAGTAGGTGCTCAGGTAACATTCAATTGCAAACATTAGAATCAAGATCTTGACTAAATATTAGAAAATATCTCTCAGCTGGGTGTGGTGGCTCATGCCTGTAATCCCAACACTTTGGGAGACTGAGGCAGGCAGATCACTTGAAGCTAAGAGTTCAAGATCAGCCTGGCCAACATGGCAAAACTCCATCTCTACTAAAAATGCAGAAAATTAGCCAGGCATGGTGGTGCATGCCTGTAATCCCAGTTACTTCAGAAACTGAGGCACGAGAATCTTTTGAACTAGGGAGGCAGAGGTTTCAGTGAGCTGAGATCATGCCACTGCACTCCAGCCTGAGGGACAGAGTGGAAAAAAAAAAAAAAAAAGAAAAAGAAAATATCTCTCAAGTTTAGGTATCATTTACAAGCCCAAGATGCACATGTAAGGCTAAGCTGTGGTAACAAAGAGACCGAAACATACAGTGGCTTAAATCAGCCAAGCATTTGTTGGTTTTTCTCATCAACAAGTCTTGGGGGAATGGTCTAGGTTGGTGGGCAGTTTTTTCCCATGTGGTCATTCAGGAACTCAAGTTCCTTCCTTGTGTGACTCAGTCATCTCTAAGGGCAGAGATCAGCAGACTACAGGCTGCAGGTCAAATCTGTCCTGCCACCTGCTCTTGTAAATGAAGTGTTGTTGGAACACAGGCATACTCACTTGTTTATGTGTTGTCTATGGCTGTTTTGTGGTCCAACAACAGAGTGGAATAATTGTCACAGAGACTCTATGGCCGACAAAGTCTAAAATATTAACTATCTGGCCCATTACATTAAAAGTTTGATAAGCCTACAGGAAAAACAAAGAGGGATGGAAGATATACATCCAATATTTTAAAGCCAAGGCATAAAAGTGACAGGTATCACCTTCACTCATATCTCCGTGGACCAAAGCTAGTCATATGATTTCACATAACTGCAAGAGAGGCTAGACACAGTAGTCTTTACCACAGGAGTCAGTAAACTCTTTCTGTAAAGGGCCAGAGAGTCAATATTTTCAGCTTTGAAGGCTGTGTGGTCTCTGTCACAATTATCTGGCTCTGTCACTGTACTGTAAAAGCAGCTATAGACAATGTGTAAATAAATGAGTGTCACTGTGATCCAAGAAAAGTGTATTTACAAAGGAGGCAGTGGGCCAGATTTAGCCCACAGGCCATAGTTTGCTGACCTATGTGCTACCTTGATGGCCATGTGTCTATCTTAAACTCTGGGAGTTTCTTTTTTTTTTTTTTTTTTTAATTATACTTTAAGTTCTAGGGTACATGTGCATAACGTGCAGGTTTGTTACATATGTATACTTGTGCCATGTTGGTCTGCTGCACCCATCAACTCGTCAACACCCATCAACTCATCATTTACATCAGGTATAACTCCCGATGCAATCCCTCCCACCTCCCCACTCCCCATGATAGGTCCCAGTGTGTGATGTTCCCCTTCCCGAGTCCAAGTGATCTCATTGTTTAGTTCCCACTTATGAGTGAGAACATGCGGTGTTTGGTTTTCTATTCTTGCGATAGTTTGCTGAGAATGATGGTTTCCAGCTGCATCCATGTCCCTACAAAGGACACAAACTCATCCTTTTTTATGGCTGCATAGTAGTATTCCATAGTGTATATGTGCCACATTTTCTTAATCCAGTCTGTCACTGATGGACATTTGGGTTGATTCCAAGTCTTTGCTCTTGCGAATAGTGCCGCAATAAACATACGTGTGCATGTGTCTTTATAGCAGCATGATTTATAATCCTTTGGGTATATACCCAGTAACGGGATGGCTGGGTCATATGGTACTTCTAGTTCTAGATCCTTGAGGAATTGCCATACTGTTTTCCATAATGGTTGAACTAGTTTACAATCCCACCAACAGTGTAAAAGTGTTCCTATTTCTCCACATCCTCTCCAGCACCTGTTGTTTCCTGACTTTTGAATGATTGCCATTCTAACAGGTGTGAGATGGTATCTCATTGTGGTTTTGATTTGCATTTCTCTGATGGCCAGTAATGATGAGCATTTTTTCATGTGTCTGTTGGCTGTATGAATGTCCTCTTTTGAGAAATGTCTGTTCATATCCTTTGCCCACTTTTTGATGGGGTTGTTTGGTTTTTGCTTGTAAATTTGTTTGAGTTCTTTGTAGGTTCTGGATATTAGCCCTTTGTCAGATGAGTAGATTGCCAAAATTTTCTCCCATTCTGTAGGTTGCCTGTTCACTCTGGTGGTAGTTTCTTTTGCTGTGCAGAAGCTCTTTAGTTTAACTAGATCCCATTTGTCAATTTTGGCTTTTGCTGCCATTGCTTTTGGTGTTTTAGACATGAAGTCCTTGCCCATGCCTATGTCCTGAATGGTATTACCTAGGTTTTCTTCTAGGGTTTTTATGGTATTAGGTCTAACATTTAAGTCTCTAATTCATCTTGAATTAATTTTCGTATAAGGAGTAAGGAAAGGATTCAGTTTCAGCTTTCTACTTATGGCTAGCCAGTTTTCCCAGCACCATTTATTAAATAGGGAATCCTTTCCCCATTTCTT
>NC_037673.1:52719546-52892407 GCF_003255815.1 Theropithecus gelada | reverse complement strand
TCCCAGCTACTCGGGAGGCTGAGGCAGGAGAATGGCGTGAACTCGGGAGGCGGAGCTTGCAGTGAGCTGAGATCCGGCCACTGCACTCCAGCCTGGGTGACAGAGCGAGACTCCGTCTCAAAAAAAAAAAAAAAAAAAAAAAAGAAAAAGAAAACAAAATAGTGTTGAAGTGTTGGGGTGGCAAAAATTTTTGGGGGGTGGTATGGAGAGAGAATGGGCGATGTTTCTCAGGGCTGCTTCAAGCGGGATTAGGGGCAGCGTGGGAACCTAGAGTGGGAGAGTTTAAGCTGAAGGGAGATCTTGTGATAAGAGGTGATATTGTGGGGTTGTTAAAAGGAGCATTTGTTGCATAGAATGATTGGTGATGGGCTGGATGTGGTTTTGTATGGATTGAAAAACTAAATGGAAGACACAAGGTCTACAAGAGAAGGAGAAAAAACAGGTATTAAAGGACTAAGAATTGGGAGGACTTAGGACATCTAATTAGAGAGTGCCTAAGGAGGCTCAGCATAGCCTTGCCAGCAAAGATTATTTATTTACTTTAAGAGGGAATTTAGAGCCGGGCGCGGTGGCTCAAGCCTGTAATCCCAGCACTTTGGGAGGCCGAGACGGCTGGATCACGAGGTCAGGAGATCGAGACCATCCTGGCTAACACGGAGAAACCCCGTCTCTACTAAAAAATACAAAAAACTAGCCGGGCGAGGTGGCGGGCGCCTGTAGTCCCAGCTACTCGGGAGGCTGAGGCAGGAGAATGGCATAAACCCGGGAGGCGGAGCTTGCAGTGAGCTGAGATCCGGCCACTGTACTCCAGCCTGGGCGACAGAGCGAGACTCCGTCTCAAAAAAAAAAAAAAAAAAAAGAGGGAATTTAGAGTGGCGGTTTGGGAGAGCACTAGGAGATATCAGCTGTGATGGCTTGGAGAAACAGTATAAACCAGCAGTGTAAACATAAGCAGGGCATTTATGAGTAGTTGAGAACGGTGAACAGGAGTATGACTAGACAGAAGATAGTGGGGATAACAAGTTTTTTGGGGTGCAGTCCAAGTTGGTCTGGTGTCTGGAATGAGACTGGGACCTAATAAAAAGGAGTGTCCACCCAGGAGCTCAAATGGGCTGGAACCTGTAGCATTCTGAGGACAGGCCTGAATTCCATTCTACCTTTCCTGAAGATTGAGGACGGTAAAGGATATAAAGGTTTCACTGAATACTAAGAGCCTGAGAAACTGCTTGGGGGAATTGACTAGTAAAGGCTGGTGATTTGACTAGTAAAGGCTGGTCCGTTATCAGACTATATAGAGGTGTGAAGGCCAAACTGAGGAATTACATCTGACAGAAGAGAAGAAATGACCATGGTGGCCTTCTCAGATCCTGTGGGAAAGGCCTCTACCCATCCAGTGAAAGTATCTAGCAGACTAAGAGATATTTTAGTTTTCTGATTCGGGGCATGTGCGTAAAGTCAATTTGCCAGTCCTGGGCAGAGGCAAATCCCTGAGCTTGATGTGTAAGAAAGGGAGAGGGCCTGCACAATCCCTGAGGGGTAGTATAGAACAGCAGATGGAACACTGAGAAGTGATCTCCTTGAGGATAGATTTCCATGATGGAAAGGAAATGACAGGTTCTAAGAGGTGGGCTAGCGGCTTGTAACCTACATGGAAGAGGTTATGAAATGACGACAGAATAGAATGGGCCCATGAGGCTGGAAGGAGATAATTTCCTTGGTCTAAGAACTATTTGCCTTGTGTGGGAAGAGACTGATAGGTGGAAGTTTCAGCCAGGGAGTAGGTGGGAGTGGCCGATGTGAAGGAGGAAAACTGCCTTGAGGGATAAAAATTGTAATGCTAGCTGCTTTTTTAGCTAACTTATCAGCGTAAGCATTGTCTTGAGCGATGGTTGGGGGAAGAAAATAGATTTTGGAAGTTATGAGAACTGTAGAAAGTTGAGCATAGTTTGTGATTTTTAGGACCTCTAACAGTATTAAAGCAGTGGCAGTCGCTGCACACAGACATGATGGCTAGGCTAAAACAGTAAGGTCATTTGGATAGAAAGGCTACACGACACAGTCCCAGCTCTTGTGTAAGAATTCTGACTGCACTAACCATGCCTAGGAAGGAAAGGAGTTGTTTTGTAGAAGGGATTGGGGTTTGGGAGATTAGCCAGCCGAACATGATCAGCAGGGAGAGTAAGTATGTATTTATGAGAATTATGCCAAGATAGGTAACAAATGAGGAAGAAATTTGGGCTTGACTGAAGTAATGGGGGCTGTCCATGAGGCCTTGCAGCAGTACAGTCTAGGTAATTTGCTAAGCCTGGTGGGTGTCAGGGTCAGTCCAAGTGAAAGCAAAGAGAGGCTGGGATGAAGGGTGTAAAGGAATAGTAAAGAAAGTATGTTTGAGATCCAGAGGCAAGACAATTTGGTTGATAAGGTGCAGAGATCTTGAACTAACCTGTAAGCCTTGTCTGGTTTTAGGACAGGTAAAATGGAGGAATTGTAAGAGAAGTTTACAGGCCTTAAAAGGCCATGCTGTAGCAGGCGAGTGATAACAGGCTTTAATCCTTTTAAAGCGTGCTGTGGGATGGGATATTGGCGTTGAGTGGGGTAAGGGTGATTGGGTTTAATGAGATGGTAAGGGGTGACTGATCAGTCACCAAGGAGGGAGTAGAGGTATCTTATACTTGGGGGTTAAGGTGGGGGCATACGAGGGGAGGATGTGAAGGAGGCTTTGAACTGGGGGAAAAGGCAGCAATGAGGTGTGGCTGTAGCCTAGGAATAGTCAGGGAAGCAGATAATTTAGTTAAAATGTCTTGGCCTAATAAGGGAACTGGGCAGGGGGGGGATAACTAAAAAGGAGTGCATAAAAGAATGTTGTCCAAGTTGGCACCAGATTTGGGGAGTTTTAAGAGGTTTAGAAGCCTGGCCGTCAATACCACAACAGTTATGGAGGCAAGGGAAACAGGCCCTTGAAAAGAAGGTAATGTGGAGTGGGTAGCCTCTGTATTGATTAAGAAGGGGACAGACTTACCCTCCACTGTAAGAGTTACCCAAAGCATCTGTGATGGTCCAGGAGGCTTCCGAAGCTATGGGGCAGCATCAATCTTCAGCCGCTAAGCCGAGAAGGTGTGGGAAGGAGTCAGTCAGAGTCTTGGGTCAGAGCTCCAGGGTCTCTGGCAGTGGCTGCTGGGAGAGTTGGACAGTCCGATTTCCAGGGGGTTCTCGCACAGATAGGACACGGCTTAGGGGGAATCCCTGGCTGCGGGCATTCCTTGGCCCAGTGGCCAGATTTCCAGCATTTGTAGCAAGCTCCTGCGGGAGGAGGTTCTGGGGGAACCTCTGGCAGCTGCGGTTCAGGCGTTTGGAGTTGTGTGCTGGAGATGCGGCTGGGTTTTGTCTCACAGTGGAGGCAAGGTATTGCAACTCAGAAATAAGTTGCTACTTGGCTGCCTCTACTCTATTATTGTACACCTTGAAGGCAAGGTTCATTAAGTCCTGTTGTGGGGTTTGAGGGCCGGAATTTAATTTTTTTATATTTGATGAAAAAGAGCCTAAACGCTAACTGATTTAGGAGGGGTTGGATAAAGAAAAAGGAATATTAATCTTGACTATGCCTTTAGCTCTAGCCACTTTTTTAAGAGGAAATTGCTGAACAGGTAGGGGAGGGCTAGTCACGGAATGAAATTGTAAGCCAGACCGGGTGTGAGGAGGTGAGGTGATAAAAGGATTATAGGGTGGGGGAGCAGAGACTGAGGAAAAATTGGAACCTAGCTCAGCCTGTTGAGGAGGGGAGAGGTCAGATGGGTCTGTAGAAAGGAAGATTAGAAAGACTCAGTGACGCCTGGGGTTGGCACTGAGGGGACAGGTGGGAGGGAAAGAAGGAAGATTTGGGACGAGTTGCATTGGGAACGGAGACTAGGGAGGGACCGATGTGTAAAAGAATGCCTGGACGTCAGGCACCTCAGACCGTTTGCCCATTTAACGACAAGAATTATTTAGATCTTGTAGGATGGGAAAATCTAAAGTGCTGTTTTCTGGCTATTTGGAACTACTGTCAAGTTTGTATTGGAGTTAAGCAGCATTGTAGAAGAAAATAAGGCGTTTAGGTTTTAGGTTAGGTGTGAATTGAAGAGGTTTTAAGTTCTTGAGAACACAGGCTAAGGGAGAAGGAGGAGGATTGGAGGGTGGAAGGTTGCCCATAGGGAAGGAGGCAAGCCCAGATAAAAGAGAGAGTAGAGACACAGAGAGAAGGAGTTCAGGGGTGCTTGCCCTCCAGAAACGCAGGAAAGGGGTCGGGGCGTGGAAGGGATTGATGCGCAAAAATGAGAGGTTGGGGGTGCAAAAATAAGGTCGGGGCACAAAAATAAGAGGTTGGGGTGCAAAAATGAGGTCGGGGTTCTTGCCCTTCCCCCAGAAAAGCAGAGAAGGGGTAGAAACAGGGAGAGAAGGGGTCGGGGTGCTTGCCCCTCCCCTAGAAAAGCGGGGCTTGCCGCTAAGGGTGAAGGACCAAGGCAGGCGTCCCTGCAGTGTGGTCAGACACCTCTGAAACGTGGGTGAGTAATCAGAGAGGCATCCCTGCAATGATTAAACACCAAGGGAAGGCTGCCTTCCCCAGTCCGTGACTGGCGCCGGCGTTTTGGGTCCACGGATAAAACGTGTCTCCTTTGTCTCTACCATAAAATGAAAGGAATTGAAATTAAGGGAAGGGAGAGATTGAAGGGTGGCGCCAAGATTGAAAGGAGAGAGGTTGAGGGATAGCGAAAGAGGTTGGAGAAGACAGTAAAAAAGGGGCCGCTTACCCGATTTAAAATTGGTTGGTCTGAGGACCAGAGGTCGTAGGTGGATCTTTCTCATGGAGCAAAAAGAGCAGGAGGACAGGGGATTGATCTCCCAAAGGAGGTCCCCCGACCCAAGTTACAGCACCAAAATGTCATGCGTGTCCGTGTGAAGAGACCACCAAACAGGCTTTGTGTGAGCAACATGGCTGTTTATTTCACCTGGCTGCAGGTGGACTGAGTCCGAAAAGAGAGTCAGCGAAGGGAGATACGGGTGGGGCCGTTTTATAGGATTTGGGTAGGTAAAGGAAAATTACAGTCAAAGGGGGGTTGTTCTCTGGCAGGCAGGAGTGGGGGTCATAAGGTGCTCAGTGGGAGAGCTCTTTGAGCCAGGATGAGCCAGGAAAAGGACTTTCACAAGGTAATGTCATCACTTAAGGCAAGGACCGGCCATTTTCACTTCTTTTGTGGTGGAATGTCATCAGTTAAGGCAGGGCAGGGCATTTTCATTTCTTTTGTGATTCTTCAGTTACTTCAGGCCATCCAGGCATATAAGTGCAAGTCACAGGGGATGCGATGGCTTGGCTTGGGCTCAGAGGCCTGACAGATGCTGTCTCATCTGAGGCTTGACTGGGGAAGGATCTGCTTTTGTTGGCAAAGTTCAGTTCCTTGAGGCTGTAGGACTGAGAGATTTGGTTTCTTTTTTTTTTTTTTTTTTGAGATGGAGTCTCACTCTGCCACCCAGGCTGGGGTGCAGGCGCAATCTCAGCTCACTGCAACCTCTGCCTCCTGGGTTCAAGAAATTCTCTGCCTCAGCCTCCCGAGTAGCTGGGATTACAGGCGCCCGCCACCACACCCAGCTAATTTTTGTATTTTTAGTAGAGATGGGGTTTCACCATCTTGGCCAGGCTGGTCTTGAACTCCTGACTTTGTGATCCATCCACCTTGGCCTCCAAAAGTCCAGGGAATAAAGGTATGAGCCACTGCGCCCGGCCAAGTGATTCAGTTTCAAAACTAGCTGTTGGCAGAGGCTGCCCTCAGTTCCTTAACATGTGGGTCTTTCCATAACGAAGCTCAAACATGGCAGGCAGCTTGATTTTTCAGAGCCACAAGAGACCCAATGACATACATCCCTTCACACTCAAGAGGAGGAAATCACACAAGGAATACCAAGAAGCAGGAGGTCATAGCATTTCCCCTAAAAGTCTGTCATATATCTTTACATCCAAATAATGACTTTCATAATTTGACATATCACCAGATAAGCTTTGTTTCCAGTTTCATTTGACCCTGACATAAAATTTCATTTATTTATTTGTTAATTACGGAAGATGGCCATTCCCTAAATACTGTGAAAAATCAGAGGGGACAATTTTCAGAAAATTCCAGCCCTCTCGGGAAGTATATCCATTTCATTTTTACTTTTCAGTAGGGACTGCCTTCCTCTCTTAAGGAGACAGATACACATTTGCCTAAACCATTATTTAATACAATTAGTACTAGATCTTTCTTCAGATCCTATGTAGGGGGCTGGGAATTCTTAGCTATACAAGCTTACACAATATATTTTAAAAAATTAATGTTGATACTTTTTTATCTATTTGGTTTTAGCATAAGTATTAGACTTGCAGCCAAGGAACCTATTTTGTAACTGCAGAATATTCTTTCCAGGAAGATTGGTGAAAGGAGAATCAACAAAGGAAAGCCCTTGCTTCTCAAACTCCCCATGATAATATTCTGAAGCAAGTATAGTCCATTCCAAAGCTACAGTCCCAATACCTGACTTCCTTATCCTGTGTGTGTCTGGGAATAGGATGCACCTAACTGCTGCTCACATGTCTTGCACTGGCCTTTCCTTCTCTGAAGCCAAGTTTCCCTCTGAAAGAGTAACTCAAGATCATTGACCAGCCCACGGCTATTTGACCAGGGTTTTCCCTAGAAGTAGAGTATGGAGATCTCTGAGCTAGATCCCTTCCTCTGTGTTTAACCTTTACAGAGCAGTGCTTATTTCCTTTTTTTTTTTTTAGATGGAGTCTCGCTCTGTCGCCCAGGCTGGAGTGCAGTGGCGCGATCGTGGCTCACTGCAAGCTCTGCCTCCCGGGTTCACACCATTCTCCTGCCTCAGCCTACCAAGTAGCTGGGAGTACAGGCACCCACCAACACACCCAGCTAATTTTTTGTATTTTTTAGTACAGACGGGGTTTCACCGTGTTAGCCAGGATGTTCTCAATCTCCTGACCTTGTGATCCGCCCACCTCGACCTCCCAAAATGCTGGGATTACAGGCTTGAGCCACCGCGCCTGGCCCATTTAATTATTTTTAATTTTGGTGAATTAGGTGCTATCAGGTTACAAAGGTTTTAACACATGCAGAGAGGCTGTCCTCAATTCACGACTGAGTTAATATTCAATTTTTAAACATTTCAAAGACATTTAGTGTTAATAATCAAAAACATAAAACTAGGGGACTAAATTTAGTAGTAGTACGAAGAATAGAGGAGGAGGAATTAACCTTTTAAAAGTAAAGGAGCCTTTTTTCCTCTGAATGGGGAAAAGAGAAAGAGGATAAATATATATTTGCGTCTTAAGTTGGAGAAAAGTTAAGCATGCTCACAAATGATGGTCTTGATTTTAAGGGAGTAAAACAAGGTTCTGTACTAAGAATAAATGTTAGGGTGGGGCTGATAGCTCAAGGAAAAAGGAAATAGTTAGGAAATAGCCTTATAAGGTAAACATAGCTGAAGGTCAAGGGAACTCAAGATAATAGAGTGCAGTTAAAATGGTTGATAAAAGGGTTCTTGCGGTGGCTCACGCCTGTAATCCCAGCACTTTAAGGAGTTGAGATCAGCCTGGCCAATTTGGTGAAACCCCGTCTTTACTAAAAGTACAAAAATTAGCTGGGCATGGTGGTGAGCACCTGTAATCCCAGCTACTCGGGAGGCTGAGGCAGGAGAATCTCTTGAACCCAGGAGGCGGAGGTTGCGGTGAGCCAAGATTGCACCATTGCACTCCAGCCTGGGCAACAACAGCAAAACTCTGTCTTAAAAAAAAAATGTTCTTACTGATAAGTATGATAAAAGAAGATAGGAAACAGCTGATAAACTATGAGAAGAAAGACTGGCTGTCACGCTGTCACATTGAGGACAAATTATAGATTCAGTGGGAGTGAACACAAAATAGAGGTTGATGGGGGTAAGTGGCTGTAGGTAGAGAGGGAAACTCACAATCCAACACTTTGGAGGGGAAGGAATTTCATTGATGACTAGGTTGAGGGTGTGGCTCCATCTGTGGGTTGCTGATACAGAGTGAGGTTGAAGATGATTGGAAAAGAAAAGCATGAGAAATTGTGAGATCAGAGTGCTAATGAGTCATGAACATGGATGCTCAATCATTAAGTTGATGCAGAACATGAGGATAATTCCAGGGCTGACACAGAGTTTCAGAAACGTAACTGGGCACAGACAAGCAAGTAAAGAGATCTCCTAGTCAGTGCCAGATTTAGGGAAATAGAAATGCAGGCAAAGTGTGTCTTTGACATTTATCACCTTTGTTCCATGGCACAACTTCCTAAGCTTTGCTCACTTACTCCCAAGTAATTGTAATTTCGGTGCCTTCATGTTACTTTCTCACTGTACAGGTTCCCCAATCTCTGCTCTTTTTTTTTTTTGAAAAGGATTCTTGCTCTGTCACTCAGGCTGGAGTGCAGTGGCACCATCTCAGCTCACGGCAACTTCTGCCTCCTGGGTTCAAGTGATTCTTGTGTCTCAGCCTCCCAAGTAACTGGGATTACAGGCACCCACCACCATGCCTGGCTAATTTTTGTATTTTTAATAGAGTCGGGGTTTCACCATGCTGGCCAGGCTAGTCTTGAATTCCTGGCTGGCCTCAAGTGATCTGCCTGCCTCAGCCTCCCAAAGTGCTGGGATTACAGGTGTGAGCCACTGCACCCAGCCTGCTCTTGACATATCTAAAATCCCAAATGGTCACAGGACACAAATGGAGAGTTCTCCATTAATATACCACTTTCTTCTACTTACCGTAATTTGCATTTTGACAAGGCTTTCTAATAACAAATCCTTAATCTGAAATTGGTAATTTCAAGGCCAGTGCTCTACAGAGATGTCTGCAAAGTCATGTAATTCCAACACAACAGAGGTCTCCTGTCCTGTTGTTCTGAAAAATATTTCTCCAATATTGATTCATCCTTTTGTGCTCAGACTTTAACCACTCCCATAAAATGTGAGTTTCTTGGGAGGAGGACCTGAGCTGAGCCAATAAAAAGACACCCATAAAAGCACTAACTCAGTCATTTGTTTTCCTAATGGTGCCAAGGCAGACTGGTGTGTTGTGACATATCAATCCACTTCTGTGTACCTGCCCTCCTCTGTCCAGCGAAATATCATTTTTAATATATGTTGTGATACTAAAAGATTTCAGAAGCGTTGACCAAGTAGACATTCAATGACGATTATAGCTGATACCTACAGAGCACCTATTATGTGCTAAACACTTTATGTATTTTAACTCATTTAATCCTTGCAACAATCCCATAAGGTTGGTATTGTTATTCTCATTTTGCAGATGAAGAAACTTAAAAAGACTTGCCCAAGGTCACAGAGATGGGAAATAGCAGCATCAGCATTTAAACCTAGGCAATCTAGAACCAGAGAGTACATTTAAGCACTACACATTTTCCCCTAAATTCATCTTTGCACCACACCTGTTATCTCTGCACTTTGGGAGGCCACCAAGGCCAGGGGATCGTTTGTTGCCAGGGGTTCAAGATCAGCTGGGGCGGCATACCAAAATCTTGTCTCTCCAAAAATTTAAAAAATTGGCCAGGTATTGTAGGGGCACCTGTAGTCTGAGCTACTTGGGAGGTTGAGGTGGGAGGATGGCTGGAGCCCAGGAATTTGAACGTGCGCTGAGCCATGATCCAGCCACTGCACTCCAGCCTGGGTGACAGAATGAGACTGAACAATAACAACAAAAAAATCAAGTTTCCTGGATCTATACAAAATTTTCAATTTAACAAATTTTTATAAAAGTTTGTTTTAAAATAAACACCCCTCTAAATGGCAAAGCCAGAATACGATCTGGTAACAATCTATAGGTTAGATATAGGATGACAGGGAGCAGCAAGAGCTGAACACATCAGCTGTAGCACCATCTAGTTTGCCTGCGACTCTGTTAGCAGGCCCACTTTTCCCTTTTATAAATTACCTGATCAACAACTAAGAGATTATAATTCGATCTACGTTTTACTCTATCTGAATCCTCAATATAATGAAGAACTTTATAATTGTTCATTTATAGATATAATTCAAGTTCATTAAACCATTATTTCCTTCCTATATCCTCTCATTCTTCCACAAAAGCCTCTACCTTTGGGTGTTTCTTTACTTTTACAGACACCCACTCACACACCCCATACGCACGCATGCACACGCCTTATCTTTTAACTCGAGATTCTCATCTTCCTTTGGGGAGAAACAAACATCGTGAGCCTTTAGGTCCATTTTCTGAGGGAAAGAGGGGGGCGGAGGCGGGGAAGGGAGGGGGGATGAATAGGTTTTTACCCGGTATTTTTTACCATAAACAGGGAGGTATAAACCGCAAAGAAACACCAGTCGCTTGGTGGGCCAGCAGCTCTGGGGCTCACTGATCAATCGCACCCAAACTCATTTACTAATTTAAAAAAGTACTGTGGCAAGGTTCGTTTACATAAGTCTTGGAGCGAAGCCGCCGCCACAATCTGCAGCAGTCTCGTGCGGAGTCACGGCCACCGAGCTCTTCACTTTCCCCAAGAGGCTCCCACGCCTCCCCCGTCCCCAAGGGAGCCAGGCGGTCCCTCGCCGCTCCGAGTCCCTAGGGGAAGGCCGCGAAGAGAGGCCGCAGGCGCCCTGGCGAGAAGGGAGGGCGGGGGCAGCGGGCAGCGGGCAGCACCCGGGCTTCAGTTCATGACCCCGTTATTCCACAGAAAAATGGAACATTCCGCTCTTTCCGCCCACAGAGGGGAGGTGGGGGGAACCCTTCGATCTAGTCTGGGAGAGGCGACGCGGGCGCAGCCACCGGAATCCGGGACGCGGGGAGCCGCGTTACGGGAATCGCTACCCCTCGGAGTCCCGCCCCCTCGTCGACGGGCGGCCGCTGGACCAATGCCTGGGCGCAAAGGGTCTCTCAGGGGCCAATCAGCGCCTAGGTCCCGGTTGGGGGCGAGGCGCAAAGGGGGCCGGCGGGGGACGCAGCTGGGCGGGATTGGGGAGCGCCCCGCCCCGCCGCGGGACTGGGGCGGCGCGCTACCTCTGCGGAGAAGGATCCGCGAGCGTTTCGGAGCCGGGGCGAGCAGCCAAAAGGCCCGCGGAGCCGCGCTGGGCCGCCCCGGTGCAGCTGAACCGGGGGCCGCGCCTGGCAGGCCGACGGCTCTGGCCCAGCCTGGCGCCAAGGGTTTCGTGCGCTGTGGAGACGCGGAGGGTCGAGGCGGCGCGGCCTGAGGTGAGGAGGGACCGGGTGCTGGGCCGCGTAGCTGGAGGGAGAGGGTTGGTGTTTGCGGACGGGCTATTTGGCACTCGAGGAGACCTCCCTTCCTCCTGAGAGCAGCGCCCGGAACTTGTCAGCCCAGCCTGGAAATCCCCACATTCCTTCCCCTCCCTGCTCCCGCACCTCTGAATTCTACTTCCACAACTTTGTCACCTCGATTATCTCAGCGAGTACAAACCTCACCCACGCGCACGCACGCACCCCTCTTACGCCCGCCCCGCAGAACGCCCTTCAAGAACAAACCCCCCTTTTTGTTACCAGATCCCACGTTTTTCCCAATCCCCTTTACATCTCCCCTGAAATTCTATTCGCTCCGCACTTGTCTTTATTCTCAAGGTGGATTTCCCTTCCCCAAAGCCGTTTTTTCATCTTGAAATCGTAACGTTTCAACATTGTTGAAAGTTCACAATGCTTGTACACATTATTAACATTTCTTTCCTTCTTTTGATCTCTTCTATTAATAATTATCATTCCTAACGAATTCCACATCCCACTGTATCCCGAGGAGAACAAATCTGTTTTTAAAATTATAGCTCCTGCGACCTAAGCTTGAAGATAGTCCAGGAAGCAAGGGTCTGTCCTTCAGTGGATGAACAGCATTTTATTTCATAATCCGAAACTGAAAAAAAAAAAATTCAAGGTTAAAAATAAAACGTCACTTTTTTTTTTTTTTTTGCCTTCAGAAGGAAACGCATTTCGTGAAGTATACCAACAATTATACTGCCTTAAAATAACTAGTTATTAGAATTTCAGGGTGAATTTTCTGAAAGATTGTGGTTTTGCTTTTGTCAGTGCTGTTAACAAACCGTTTAAACTATGACTGCCAGCTTCAAGTTGGAACAAATCTTAATTTGAAATTACGAACTCAGATCATCAGTTTAGCTGTCTTGTGTTAATTTCTTAAATTCATGTTAATTCCTATTTGGAAGTATTTTTGAACTATGAACTGAAATACTACATTTATAGAACCAACTTGCCCAACTATTTATCTTTGGGGATAATCTTGAACATTTTTGATCTTGAGTGAAAGAAAAAATTACAGGAAGGAGAAAATGTCAAAAAGGACAAACTTTATAGTGGGATTTTTTCTCTCATCTTAAGTATGTATTATTGACAATGCCAGTTTAATTTTCTCACAGGCCATTTAGATTATTATAAATACTCCGGCCACCTAATTTAATATAATATATTCTTATGTAACTAAAAATGTTCTCACTTTTATTTGTGAATTGCAGTGTTTTCAGTTTATTTAAATTTGTTTCCAAGGCTTTGCACTTCAGTTCAGTGTTAGGATGAAAGTTAAATACCTGTGAAGTAGGTGTTAAAATGTCCCCTTTATAGAGAAGGAAACAGGAGTCCCTCTGAAACCTAGATCTGTGTGACTCCAAATCCTGTGCTCTGAATCATTTTGTCATGTTGACACATTTCTCATAAAAAACCCAGTGCCACAATTTGGGTTGGGAACTTAAGGGCTACCCATAAATCCTCTACAGTGGCAGGAAGGGTTCCCCCCCTCCCTCCTTCAGAGCTGCTCATTTTAATGGGAGTCAGAATTCTCTGGCCCTAATATATTTGCAGCTTAGCTCCTGGAGAAGCATGGAATGTTCTCACAGCCGTCTCCCTTTCTTTGATTGCAAAGGCAGAATGATCAGAGTTGAGGTTCCTATTGTGCTTTATTATTTTACACAGCAAATACTAAGCAATTACTACCTGCTATAGGAACTCACAAAGGTGCAGGAGATGTAATCAGGACCTTCAAAGAGTTTCTAACAATTGAATTGACAAACTTATACGAGAAAAACTACAAGGAATCAAAGCAGTTTTAATTAAATGCAGAGTGATACAGAAAATCCTGTAGATGTTAAAATTAGGGAATGATCGTTTAAGGATTGGAATGAACATTTAAGGATTGGAATGAGCAAAGGATTTACCAGAAGTTGGCCTTGAAACCTGGGTAAGATTTGGATAAAGGGAAAAATGAAGAGAGCCCATTTATAATAGCGCATGGAGGACATAATATAGAATGGAGAATATAGAACATAATATAGGACTAACTTGTGGAAAGAATCAGCAATAACTAAGGTCTATTAATTAAAACAGGTAATATATATTTAGTGCTTATGTTGTGCCAGTCACTGTTTTGAGCACTTTGCCCATATTAAGGCATTTAATCTTCATAATATTATGAAGTAAGTCTAATAATAATAGGATAATAATCCTCTTTTTACACCTAGAGAAACCCAGGCACAAGAAGGTTAATTAATTTGCCCAGGTAAGTGGTAGATCTAAAGGTCATACATAGCCTGGCTTCAGAATCTGACCTCTTAACCATGATACATCCTGCCCCTTCATCCAGTATACTTGAGTAACAGTGAGTAGATAGAATAATAAGATCATACCAGAAAGTCTTTAAAAACCCACCCTTAATTGTCCACTAGATGCCTCAAACTATGTTAGATTCTGAGGATATCAAGATATGTGAAACAATTACTGTGCAGCGTTCTGAATCCTATTAGGGAACGATGTGAGTACACTGAGAGCAAAGATGTTTATGAAGTGGGGGGAAATTCCATAGAAGAGATGATATTTCATAAGCAGTTTGTAGTGCACAGCAGTCAGAGGCAAGGAATAATACATGTAGAAGCACAAACTGAAAGAACAGGTATGTTAGAGGAAGTCTAGTGGTTTGCTGAGTCTACAGGGATGGTTAGTAGGGAGTGATGAAAGATAAGACCAAATTATAAATGGCGTGGTGTGGTCAAGCAAAATGAGGAGCTTAAATATTTGCTTTGCAATTTGGAAGCTACAAGAATGATTTCAGCATGATTGGAGTAAAAGCTAGATTGCTTGCAACTGCAAGCAGTTCTCTCTAGAAGTATAGTAGTAAGGTAGCTCGAGGGAGAAGTCAGAGGAAAGGATTTTTTTTTTTTTTTTTTTTTAGAATAGAGAAACTTGAATATTGGAAAAGATAGATTGGATAGGCACACCAAAGCCAAAATTTTAGGTTCTTAAATAGTTAAAATATTTGGCATTATTATTCACCCTTTAAAAAGCTGTTGAGGAAAAGAATGACAGGTTTAGTTATGTTTTAGAGAGAGTGATCCACCAACAATGTTGAGAATGCTTGGGAGGGGGGAAAACAACCGGAAGCAGGAACACAGATGAAATTAGTGAGTTGATCAATGTCCAAATTAGGTTAGTTTGTGGTAGAGGGTAAAAAGAAGAGACGGGTGGAAAAGATATTATGGGAAAGAAGACAAGATAAGATTTGTAACTGAGAAAAGCTAAAATGTACGGGATAAGTGAGAGAAATAATGGACTCCACTGACTTAGGCAATTGAAGAGGATAAGTTGTTTGTAGATAGGGAAAAACGGTAAGTCCTTGTGACTTTTTAAAGTGTGTGGGCATTCATCCCATTACTGGGCATATACCCAAAGGATTATAAATCATTATGCTATAAAGACACATGCACACGTATGTTTATTGCGGCACTATACACAATTGCAAAGACTTGGGACCAACCCAAATGTCCATCAATGATAGACTGGATTAAGAAAATTGGCACATATACACCATGGAATACTATGCAGCCATAAAAAAGGATGAGTTCATGTCCTTTGTAGGGACATGGATGAAGCTGGAAACCATCATTCTGAGCAAACTATCGCAAGGACAGAAAACCAAACACCGCATGTTCTCACTCATAGGTGGGAATTGAACAGTGAGAACACTTGGACACAGGGTGGGCAACATCACACACCAGCCTGTCGTGGGGTTGGGAGATGGGGGAGGGATAGCATTAGGAGATACACCTAATATAAGTGACGAGTTAACGGGTGCAGCACACCGACATGGCACATGTATACATATGTAACAACCCTGCACGTTGTGCACATGTACCCTAGAACTTAAAGTGTTAAAAGAAAAGTGTGGGCATTTATGTGTATATGTGTTCATGAGCATGTATCTGTGTGTATTGGTTTTAGACCTCTTAAATTGATAAGACTCGGAGACAGAATAAGAAAATGAAATGTAACTGGAATTAAAAGAAAGATCCAAGCCAGAATTCTTGAAATTATTTTGTTTGAAGGTAGTAGTTGAAGTCATATGTCTTCAAAGAAGTTGGTATTTAAAAAGAAAAGTTGATGCCCAATACTTTTATCTTTTGCTGCCTTCATAGCCCGGAGATAAAAGCTAGCAGAGAATTCAGTAAAGGAGACAAGAAAGAGGATAAAGGAAAGAATTCAACTACATTATTTGGTTACATAGAAACTGATGTAGCTCTGGCCGGGCGCAGTGGCTCACGCCTGTAATCCCAGCACTTTGGGAGGCTGAGATGGGCAGATCACGAGGTCAGGAGATCGAGACCATCCTGACTAACACGGCGAAACCTGATCTCTACTAAAAATACAAAACTTAGCCGGGCGCCTGTAGCCCCAGCTACACGGGAGGCTGAGGCAGGAGAACGGCGGGAACCCGGGAGGCGGAGCTTGCAGTGAGCTGAGATCGGCCACTGCACCCCAGCCTGGGCGACTGAGCGAGACTCCGTCTCAAAAAAAAAAAAAAAAAAAAAAAACTGATGTAGCTCTTATTCACAGTCAATCAACTAACTAATTTCTTATTAAATCTTACTAAGATATACCAGATAGCCACAGTTTAAAAAAAAAGACTGTAGCCATTTTGACTATGTATATCACAAGTGTTTCTGAAGCCTTTCACAACTGTTGTTTTGTACCATTGATTTAATTGTCTATTCATTTGCCAATCAGTGCTATGTTTACCTTTAGACTTTTTTTTTTTTTTTTTTTTGCGAGACCTCTTTTTTGAGACAGAGTCTTGCACTGTCACCTGGGCTGGAGTACAATGGCACAATCTTGGCTTCTTAGTTTACTGCAGCCTCTGTAGCCCAGGCTCAAGTGATCCTCCCACCTCAACTTCTTGAGTAGCTGGGATTACAGGCATGCGTCACCATGCCCGGCTAATTTTTTTTTTTTAATTTTTTATAGAGATGGGGTTTTGCCATGTTGCCTAGGCTGGTCTGAACTCCTGGGCTCAAGAAATCTACCTACCTCAGCCTCGCAAAGTGCTGGGATTACAGGCGTGAGCCACTGCATCCAGCCTTCTGTTACATTTTCTAATTAGTTATTACTGGTATATAGGAGAGCTTTTTTTTTTTTTTTTGGAGACGGAGTTTTGCTCTTGTTGCCTGGGCTGGAGTAAAATGGCGACATCTCGGCTCATTGCAACTTCCCCCTCCTGAGTTCAAGTGATTCTCCTGCCTCAGCCTCCTGAGTAGCTGGGGTTACAGGCATGTACCACCACTCCCGACTAATTTTTATTTTTAGGAAAGACGGACCCCATGTTAGTCAGGCTGGTCTGGAACTCCAAATCTCAGGTGATCTGCCTGCCTCGGCCTCCCGCAGTGCTGGGATTATAGGCATGAGCCACCGCGCCAGCTGGAGAGCTATTTTTTGATGATGTTTTGTTTGACTACTGTGTTAAATTCTTAATAGTCCTAATAGTTTGTCATGTGATTCTCAATCTTTCTTGATAGATTATCATATCATTCACAATTTATTTTCCGTTTTTAGATCTTATTTATTATATTTTTGCTTAAGCC
This sequence comes from Theropithecus gelada, assembly GCF_003255815.1. Classification (NCBI taxonomy): domain Eukaryota; kingdom Metazoa; phylum Chordata; class Mammalia; order Primates; family Cercopithecidae; genus Theropithecus; species Theropithecus gelada. Next base: position 52,875,484 of record NC_037673.1, on the reverse strand, counting down.
CTTTGGAGCAGTGGTGAATAAGTGATGACTTCAAGCATCTTGTCTGAATCCTGACATTAATAGGAATGCTTCTGATTTTTATCTGTAAACCTATAGATGCTTATTATAGGTTTCTTTCTTCCTTTTTTTTTTTTTTTTGGAGGCAGAGTCTCACTCTGTCACCCAGGCTGGAGTGTGATGGTGCAATCTCAGCTTACTGCAACCTCTGCCTCCCGGGTTCAAGCAATTCTGCCTCAGCCTCCCAAGTAGCTGGGACTATAGATGCCCACCACCATGACCAGCTCATTTTTGTATTTTTAGTAGAGACAGGGTTTCACCATATTGGCCAGGCTGGTCTGACCTTGTGATCCACCCGCCTCAGCCTCCCAAAGTGCTGGGATTACAGGCGTGAGCCACCATGCCTGGCCTTATGGGTTTCTTATAGTAGTACCTGTGGCAGCAGCAGCAAAAGCTGCACTAATAATAACAGCTGTTAACCTTTTATTGAGTAGTTACAATGAGCCAAATGATTCTAAGCGCTTTATGTATATTGAGTTATTTAATCATAACATTCCAAGATGGGTAGGTGGTGGTGGTACCCCATTTTTACAGATAAAGGAAATAAAAGTGAAGGCTATTTAAAAACTTGCCTAAGATGTTAAAATATAGGGCCTGAAATTTGAACAGGCAATCTGGTACTACAGTTCCTGTATCTTCTTTGTTATCCTTCACCAAGGTAAGGATGGTCTCTTTCAGTCTTAGTTTTCTGACACTTTGTTGTTATTTTTAAGTTTTAAATGAACAGTTGTTGAATGTTGAGTGTTATCAGATGCTTTTCAAACATCTGTTGGAATGACCCTGTCATTTTCCTTTGATCCGTTAATATAGTAATTAGCAGTATCTTTTCTCACTTGGAACTGTGCTTGTTATTTTAGGCTAAATACTTCTTAGCATTCACACTTTGGTTTTGTTTTCAAATCTATTTAGGCTTTTCTCTACCCACACTACAAAAAAATGTTAAAGGCAGTTTTTCAGGCCAAGGAAAGTGATACCAGATGAAAATATGGATCTATAAAAAGAAATTAAAAGCTCTAGAAATGGTAACCACATGAGTAAATATGTGACAGTCTCATTCTGTCACCCAGGCTGGAATGCAGTAGTGCAACCACAGCTCACTACAGCCTCGACCTCCAAGACTCAAGCAGTCCTCTCACTTCAGCCTCCTAAGTAGCTGGGACAATAGGCATGCACCACCACAACTGTCTAACTTTTTATTTTTTGTAGAGGCGGGAGTCTTACTATATTGCCCAAGCTGGTCTTAAACTTCTGGGCTCAAGTGATCCTCCTGCCTTGGCCTCCCAGAGTGATGGGATTACAGGTGGGAGCCACCAATGTGAAGTTTTAATATATGCAAAAGTAAAATGTATGCTAAAATAACACAAAGGTCTGAGGGGAGAAATGGAAGTATACTATTGTATACTATGCATGAGGTGACATAATATTACTTGAAGATAGATTGTGAGAAGTTAAAGATGTACACTATAAACCTAAAGCAACCAATAAGAAAACAAAGAATTATAGCTTATTATAATGCTAACAAGGAAAAGAAAATAAAAAATAATGAACAAAAATAAGTGCAGAAAAGTAAATAGGAACAAAGAACAATCAGGTAGAAAACAAATATGAAGCTGATAGCTTTAAACCTAATCATATCACAAATTATATTAAATGTAAATGGTCTAAACATCCAATTGAAAAGCAGAGATTATCAGATTGGCTACAATCACATGCAGCCTCCCCCCTACCTGTGCCACTTAAATATGAAGAAACATACAGATTAAACAAAAAAGAATGGGAGAGGATATATCATGATAACACTAATCAAAATAAGACAGAATTGGCTATAGTAATATCAAAGTAGATTTGAGAGAATATTGCTAGTGGTAAAGAAGGGTATTTCCTAATGATAAAGGGGTCAATTTATCAAGAGGATCTACCAAATAACATAGGTTCAAAACACACAGGGTAAAAACTGCAAGGAGAAATAAATACACAGTTATACTCAGGGATTTCAATATCCCTTTTGAACAATGATAGTCAGAAAATCAGTAAGGATATCTAAGATTTGAACACTATCAACCAAATTCATGTGATGGCCATTTATGTAACACTCTACCAGCAACAGCAGTGCTTTTTAAGTGCACACAGCATATTGATTTCAAGATTTATAAGGCTACAGTCATCACGAAAGTGTGGTGGTAGCATTTAAATAAGCAAATTGATCAGTGGAACAAATGGAGTAGGAGTCAGCCTACCTTCTGTTTTCGTAAAGTGCTGTTAGAACACAACCACCCCTGTTTGTTTATGTATTTTCTATGGTTGCTTTTGTGTCATAACAGTAGATTGGTAGCTCCAGTAGAGACCTTATGGCTCACAAACCTAGAATATTTACCCCCTCGCTCATACATGAAAAGCTTGCCCACCCTGGAATTGAGAGTACCCAAATAAACCCACACCTATGTGAACAGCTGATTTTTAACAAAGGCGCAAAGGCAATTCACTTGAGAAAGGATAGTTTTTTCAACAAATAGTTTTGAAATAATTATCCATATATATATAAAATAACTCAAATTTCAGCTTGACACCATACATAAATATTAACTTAAAATAATTGAGACCTAAATGACTCTAAAACTATAAAACATAGGAAAAAACCTTTTTGACTTTATTTTTATTTTTTTTTTTTTTTGAGAAGGAGTCTCACTTTGTCACCCAGGCTAGAGTGTAGTCGTGCTATGTCTGCTCACTGCATCCTCCTCTGCCTCCCGGGTTCAAGCAACTCTCCTGCCTCAGCTTCCTGTGTAGCTGGGACTACAGATGTGCACCACCATGTCTGGCTAATTTTTTAAATATTTTAGTAGAGACAGGGTTTCACCATATGCCCAGGCTGGTCTCGAACTTCTGAACTCAGATGATCTACCCACCTCGGCTTCCCAAAGCGCTGGGATTACAAGTGTGAGCTACCGCGCCGGGCCCTTTGTGATTTTAGATTAAGCAAAGACTTCTTAGATACATCAAAAACACAAATTGATGAATTGAACTTTATTAAAATTAAACCTCCTGTTCTTCAAAAGACACTGTTAAAAGAATGAAAAGGCAAGCATACAAAAAAAGAATGCAAAAATCCATTTTCTAATAAAGGCCAGAGTATCTTCTTAGAACTTTCAAAACTTAATAAGAAAACAGGAAACCCAGTTGATCAATATGTTTGAACAGACACATCACCAAAGAAGATATAGCCAAGCACACACCTGCCATAGGGCCTAGCCATTCCACTCTTCACTTACCTTTTATTTTGGGGACATAGACTATGTGTTAGTTTCCTAGGATCTGCTGTGATAGAGCATCCCTTTGTTACAGTATCCCTTATCTGAAATAGTAACAGAAGTATATTGAATTTTGGATTTTTTTTTCAGATTGTGTTATATTTGCATTATATACTTACAGTTGAGCATCCCAAATCCTAAAATCTGAAATCCAAAATGCCAGAGTGCAAAACATTTTGGAATTAGAGCATTTCAGTTTTCAGATTTGGGATGTTCAACCTGTACCACAGATTGGGTGACTCAAAGTAACAAATTTATTCTCTCAAGGTTTTGGAGGCTAGGACTTAATGTAACACAGAAACTCTTTCATGTTTCTGTGAATCTTCCTTTGCCTCTCCTAGCTTCTGGTGGTAGCCATCAGTCCTTGACATTCCTTAGCTTACAGCTGCATAACTCCGATGTCTGCCTCTGTATTCACATGGTATTCTTCCTGGCTCTGTCTCTTTAAAGACACCAGTCATATTGTACTAAAGGCCTATTATCCTCCAATATAACATCCAATTAAATCTGCCCATAGAGTAACATTTTGTGGTACTGGGGTTAAGACTTCAACATATCTTTTTGGGGGAACAATTCAGCCCGTAACAAACAACAAGAAAATTAAGTTAATTGTATTGTATTTAGAACAGGGGTTGGCAAACTATAGCCCATAAGCCAAATCCAGCTGCGGCCATTTTTGTAAATAAAGTTGCATGGGAATATAGCTATGCCCACTTAATATTTACATATTGTGTATGGCTGCTTTTGTACTTTAATAATGGAGTTAACTAATTGCAAGAGAGAACTTAAAGCCCGCGAAGCCTGAAATATTTATTATCTGGCCCTTTATAGAAAATGTTTGCTAGCGTGTTTTAGAAGGTGTTAAGTGTTGTAGGAAAAAAACAAACAAACAAACAGGAAAGGGGTGTAGGCAACACAGGGTGGTTAGGGAAGATCTCTATGAGGAGGTGAATTTGAGCAAAGGCTACAAGGAATTATTCCATATATATTAGTATTTACTTAGGAAGATGTCCACTATATAGTGTTAAGTGAAAAACGTTATAAAACATTTCTCACTTAATATGATTTCATCTTTGTAAAATAGGAAAGTGTATATTTATACAATATAAAGTTATACATGTACAGAAAATTTTGCAAGAATATCCACCAAAATGTTCATAGTGGTTATCTCTTGGTGGGATTATAGTGCACTTTCACATGGCATTTTTTCAATTTCTTTTCGTTAGACATTTAAAAAATATTTTTATAAATTTAATTCCTTATGTGTTATTAAGTTATATCAAAGGCTTAATGTGTATGAAACAATAATGGAAGATTCAACTCCTTGCCTAAGTTTCAAGTTACTTCAAAGAGGAGCACTAGTACTTAAGCTAGAATTCAAGTGAACAAATCTTAAAATGAATTTTTATCTCTGGTTACATAGAATAGTTGTTAGCAGGCTTAATTTAGTGCTAGTAGAAGAAAAAAGATGTGATTGTTAAAGAACTCCTTCTGTCATGAATGTTCCTTTCATGTTTCTGTGACATTACATAGACATCAGGGAAGTTTGCATTAGGTGTGGGTGAGCCAATAATGTTTGCAAGTATATATCAAATCATAGCAGTATGGCTGGGCATGGTGGCTTATATCTGTAATCCCAACACTTTGGGAGGCTGAGATGGTCACATCCACTTGAGCTCAGCCTGGGCAACATGGCAAAACACTATCTCTACTAAAAATAAAAAAATTAGCTAAGCATAATGGTGCCACGTATAGTCCCAGCTACTTGGGAGGCTGAGGTGGGAGAATTACCTGAGCCCAGGAAGTTGAAGCTGCAGTCAGCTGTGATTGTGCTACTGCACTGGAGCCTGGGTGATGGGAGTGAGACACTGTCTCAAAAAAAAAAAAAAAAAAAAAAAAAGCACTAGGATATTTGAATACTCTTATACAAGTGTTTATGGGTTTATTTTATTCTGAAGCTCAGAACATATCTAAAGTGGGATACTTACTGCAAACCCGAAAGCCTAAGAGCAGACGGGGATTTTAAAAGTATACATATTATGTAATAAAATTATCAAAGCCAGCCTTCTGAACAAGACTCTCCTCTCTTTACAGTGAAACCCAATGGAAAAAGCATGACATTTAGAAGCAGAAGACTTAGCTTCAAATCCCTACTCCTTCACTTAGTGATTTTGTGATTTGGGTAAGTAATTGGTCTTGTCTGAATTTTTGATTTTTTTGTTTTGTGAAGTTCCAATAAATAATCCCTGCCCTACTCACCTAATTCTTTAGGATATTAGGAGACTAAAGTAAAATAATTTATTTGAAAACATTTTGTGTAATATAAAATAGTATCTTAGTGTTAATTGTTATGAACTCATAATTGATACTAATGGAAGAGAACAGAATGTGGATAATTGGATAATTTAAAAACTAATAATTAGTTAATTTAGTGTAGGTATTACCAATTTCTGGCAATTCATTCACAGTAACACTGTACCGTGAAAGATATATAGAAATTTTCTTCATCTTGATCCCCACTCAACTTACTCATTCAACAAGCATTATTTGGCCTTTCTATTTGGCAATTTTAGTTCATATACTATTCTACAATTGTAATAGTAATGTTACCATAGTAATAAAGTTTATATTGACATACAATGTAATTTTCACCTGCAATGTAAATCTAAGTATATTCATGCTTTTTATTTCATCCTTAGGTTAAGTTAGAAAATGAAAAAAAAAATCACAATCCATAGGTGACGAAAATAATTTATAAGGTTTTATAAAAACCATTAAATATTTATCAATTGTAACTCTACTGCTTTTTCTCCCACTTGAGAAAATATGTGGAAATGAAACGCGAATGAACAACTATAGGGATAATCTTGAATTTGTTCTATTTTAAGTAAATCATTTATAAACTTTGTTTCTCTAACATTAAAAGTAGCAATACTTGTTATACATGGTCTAGCTCCTTTCTGCACACTACCATGTTATATCACCATAGTTGAGGAATGATTACAGCATTTGGTTTTCAGAAATAATCTTTCCTGTATTTATGGTTACTAGTTAGGTTTTGGCTTCATAGAAGCTTCTCAAGTAACCTGCAGATTTCAAGGAAGGATAGTGTATACAATGTATGGTTATAATATATGCCTAGAAAACTCTGCAAGAGGTGAGGCAATAGTGCTATTAATAGAATTTTAAATTAAGTATTGGTGTCACCAGAAGGAAAGGAGGGAAAAAGTAAGCAAAGTACTGTCAATTCTGTCTTTTTTTTTTTTTTTTTTTTTTTTTGAGATGAAGTCTCACTCTGTCGCCCAGGCTGGAGTGCAGTGGCGTGATCTTGGCTTACTGCAACCTCCACCTCCTAGGTTCAAGTGATTCTCCTGCCTCAGCCTCCTGAGTAGCTAGGACTACAGACACACGCCACCGTGCCCGGCTAATTTTTGTATTTTTATTACAGACGGGGTTTCACCATATTGGTTAGGCTGGTCCTGAACTCCTGACCTTGTGATCCGCCTGCCTCGGCCTCCCAAAGTGCTGGGATTACAGGCATGAGCCACCGCCCCCGGCCATAATTCTGTCAATTTTTAAACAAGCCCCAAGTGAAGTTAACTGTATTGCATAAAATATTTTATATAGTGTTACTGTGTCTTCGTCTCTTAGGTTTGGACTATGAAATCAAGTCCCATAATAGATGTTTCTTCATCACCTCTCCATGACAATCTTTTAAAAATTAGGAAAGATTACTTTCTAAATGTGAAATGTGAAATCTACCTTTGCCTAGTTCCCTTTACTTGTGTTCCATGGTACTACTCAAACAAATCTAATTGCTTTGAAGTAATCATAAATTCTTCATGGACCTCTTGTTCTGGAGCAGCTTTGTTGCAAGAATATAGTACATTTGGTTTAGCACAGTGGCTGGCACCTGTAATCCCAACACTTCAGGTGGCCAAAGAAGGAGGATCGTTTTAGGCCAGGAGTTTGGGACCTGCCTGGGCAACATAGTAAGACCCCCGTCTTTACAGAAAATTTTTTAAAAAATTAGCTGGGCATGCTGGCAAGCTATTACATGATTAGGGAGTGCATAAAATCAAGTTAGTATGTATATTTAATAAAACAATATTGTGTTCCAAGTGTAGAACTAGGAAGCCATTTCTCAAGAAGAGTTAATAGTTTTATTTAGAAGAAAAAAATTACACATTAAGTATTTTGTCTTTAATAATTTTAGCTTTTCTTTTAGGTTCAGAGAGTACATGTGCAGCTTACATGAGTATATTGTGTGATGCTGAGGTTTGGAGTACAATTGAACTGTCACCCAGTTAGTGAGCATAGTACCCAATAGTTTCAACATTAAGTATTTATTTATTTTATTTATTTTTTGAGACAGAGTTTCACTCTGTTGCCCAGGCTGGAGTGCAGTGGCGCCATCTCTGTTCACTGCAACCTCCGCTTCCCGGATTCAAGCGATTCTCCTGCCTCAGCCTCCCAAGTAGCTAGGATTATAGGCGCCCGCCCAGCTAATTTTTGTATTTTCAGTAGAGACGGGGTTCACCATGTAGGCCAGGCTGGTCTAGAACTCCTGACCTCAGATGATCCACCCATCTCGGCCTCCCCAAAGGCTGGGATTACAGGCGCGAGCCACTGCACCTAGCCAACATTAAGTATTTTTTAATTTAAATTTATTTTTTGCATAAGTACTAAAGATTCACATGGTCAACATTCGAAGGCTGCAGAGTATATGGTGGAAAGTCTCCCTCCCACCCTGATCTCTCAAATACCCTGTCACAGCCAGTATTTGAACTTTTATCCTCCTAGAGATAGTGTATGCATATATAAAGAAACGAATGTGTGTTTTGTTTTCTTGTGTGTTATTTTGCCCGCAAATAACAGCATATGCATTGTTCTGTACCTTAACAATGTAACAGTGTATTTTAGATAACTTTATGTTTCTGTACATATAGAGCGTCCTCCTTTTTTTTTTTTTTAATGACTACAAGTATTTACATTTACTTGGTTTTGGTGTACCATAATTTAGTGTCCCATCATAATTAGGTTTTTTCAGTCTTTTACTATTAAAAACAATGCAGTGAATAACTTTGTACCTGTGTTATTTTATTCATATCTATAGGATAAAGTAGAATCATTAGATTCAAATGTGTGTGTTTTAATTTTGATTGATACTGCCAAACTGGCTGTCTGCCTTGTTTGGGTAGAGCTTTTTTCTTTGTTTTTAAGTGAAGTCTAATTTACAAACAACAAAACTGATAGTTTTTAAAGTGCACAATGTATTGGGAAGCCTATGCCAATTTACACTATAACCTGTAGTGTGTAACAATACTTTTATTGCTTAGTTTCATAACACCCTGTTGATACCTTTTGGGTTTTTATATTTTACCAACAATAATATGTAAGAATGGTATCAGGATGATTTTTGATTTGTTTACCTTTTTTTACATACTGTAAAATAGAACTCATAAGTGTACAGCTCAGTGAGTTTATCACTGTCCAGATCAAGATAAAGAACATGGTCGGCACCCAGAATGTCCCCTTTTATAAAAATACACTTCCTCACAAAAAACAACGGCTCTAACCTCTCACCAAACATGGTAGACTTTTGCCTCTTTTTGAACTTCTATCAAATAAATCATGCAGAGCATACTTTCTTGCCTTTTTTCTCTTTTTAAATTTTTCTGTAGAGTCAGGGTCTCACTATTTTGTTCAGACTGGCCTCAAACTCCTTGCCTCAAGCAGTCCTTCCCCCCAGCCTCCCAAAGTTCTGATAGTATAGGTGTGGGCCACTGCGTCCAGCCTGTCTGAGTTCTTTCATTCTGTATTATATGTGCGATTCATCCATGATGCATGTATCTGTTACTCTTTTTCATTGCTGTGATTCAGTTACTTGAATATAGCGTAATTCGTCCTAGTGTTTAAATAGATATTTGGTTGATTTTATTTTTCATCTATTTTGAATAAAACTTCTGTAAACATTCTTGTACATGTCTTTGGAGGTATTAAGCACTCATTTCTTTTGGCTCTACCGTATCTGGGCAGATTTTGTTTTTAAGGTCTAATTTATAAACAATAAAATTCACCATTTTTTAGTTACAACTTGATAGGAAACCCATGAGTCTAACATTTCTGCATTTCTTATCAGCAAAAACCCTGATGGCTGCCTTTTTTCTGAACTTTGTTTTGAGACGGAGTCTTGCTCTGTTGCCTAGGCTGGAGTTCAGTGGCGTGACCTCAGCTCACTGTAACCTCCGCCTCCCGGGTTCAAGCAGTTCTCTGCCTCAGCCTCCTAAGGAGCTGGGATTACAGGCGGCCGCCACCACGCCTGGCTAATTTTTGTATTTTTAGTAGAGACGGGGTTTCACCATGTTAGTCAGGCTGGTCTTGAACTCCTGACCTCATGATCCACCTGCCTCAGCCTCCTAAAGCGCTGAGATTATAGGCGTGAGCCACCGTGCCCGGCCAACTTAACTTTTTAAAGAATGTTGGAAGGTAGACTCTCAGAGCCATGAAGCAAAGGACAGGTTTACTTACAGTCTTCAAAGATAGAGATAATGTCTCCCTCTAGAGTAAACGGCAGATATGCTTCCTGCACATTTTTCAAGTCTGGGGTTACTTAAGGTCTGTCTGTCTTTCCTGTGAAATAGCCTGTTCAGGTGTCATCTGACTTCACAACGCCCTGTGACAGTTGGGACTCAAGCAGCTGGCACAAGAAAATGCTGATACTCTGACTACTGTTATGAGTAATACAGTCCTTTGTCTCTGACTCAAAAATGTCATGCCTTTTGCCAGTATCCATGACACTGTGGTAGGCTGATTTGTTAGCTTGAAAGAAAGGTAAAATCTCAGTGCCTTTGAAATAGTTGACACAGGATTCAGTGAATTTTGACAAATGTAGTCGTTTTTTTTTTTTAAATAGAGTCTCTCTTTGTTGCCCAGGCTGGAGTGCAGTGGTGCGATCTCAGCTCACTGCAGCCTCTGCCTCCCAGGTTCAAGCAATTCTTCTGCCTCAAGCCTCATGAGTAGCTGGGACTACAGGCATACACTACCACACCTGGCTTATTTGTGTGTGTGTGTGTGTGTGTGTGTGTGTGTGTGTGTGTGTGAGAGAGAGAGAGAGAGAGAGAGAAAGAGAGAGAGAGAGAGACAGGAGTCTTGCTCTGTTGCCCACACTGGAGTCCAGTGGCGTGATCTAGGTTTACTGAAACCTCTGCTTCACGGGTTCAAACGATTCTCCTGCCTCAGCCTCCTGAGTAGCTGGCATCACAGACAACTGCCACCATGCCCAGCTAATTTTTGTATTTTTAATAGAGACAGGGTTTCACCATGTTGGCCAAGCTGGTCTTGAACTGCTGACCTCAAGTGATCTGCCCACCTCTGTCTCCCAAAGTGCTGGGATTACAGGCGTGAGCCCCTGCTCCCTGCCAAATGTATAGTCTTATAGTTACCACCACAATCAAGTCATAGACTATTTTTATCACTCCAGATTTCCTTTATGCCCCTTTACATGTGCCGCCTCTACCTCAGCCCTAGGCAACCCTGGATCTGCTTTCTGTCACCTTAGTTTTGCCGTATCAAGAATTTCCGAGGCACAGTGGCACAATGACTCATGCCTGTAATCCTAGCACTTTGGGAGGCCGAGGCAGGAGGGTCACTCGAGCCCAGGAGTTTGAGACAGCCTGGGCAACATAGTGAGACCCCCATCTCTTAAAAAAAAAAGAATTTCCTGTAAATAGAGTTATACAATATATAGCCTGTTGTGTCTGGCTTCGTTTATTCAGTGTAATGCTTTTGAGATTCATTTATACTACTGCATCTATCACTAGTTCATACTCTTTTTGTTTGTTTGTTTGCTGATTAGTATTCTATGCCTCTACCACTGTTTGGATGTGTGTTTATACATTCAGCATTTGGTGGGCATTTGGATTGTTTCCAGTTTGCGACTTAAGAATAAAGCTGCCGTGAACATTTGAGTATAAGTCTTGGTGTGGGCATATGTTTTTATTTTGGGGAGTACACTCTTTGGAGTGGAAATACCAAGTCTTATGGTGTGCTTTTAACTAGGTAACAAACTACCAAATTGTTTACCAGAGTGTCTGTATCATTTTGCATTCCTATCTGAATAGTTACAATTTTTAATCTCTCATTTTGAGTGAGGTTGAAAGTATCTTTTCGTATGCTTGATTTACTTGTATTTCCTTTTCTATAAACTATTCAAATCTTTTTGCCTGTTGTTCTATTAGGTGATAGAATTTTTTAGTGATTTGTAGGCATTCTTTATATATCAGGGAAAATTTTTGACCGTGCTATGAATTACAGACTTCTTTTTCCATTTGTCAGGTATCTTTTAAGGAGACGTATTATGGTGAGTTTTGCCATGTAGAAATTTGTCACTCTGAAGTTCTTAACCTCACAGTTATTTACTAATACAGGACTTCACGTAAGAAACAAGATATCTCTTTTAATTAACCTTAAAGTATAGATTATGTTTTCTAGCGGTATTTTCCGTAGCCATAACTTCAGTGGGAATAAAGAAAAATAATGTGAAGACTTAAGTTTTCTACATTCGCGTAAGAATGTTACCACCTTTTAGAAACATAGCTACAGCATGGAAACGAGATTGTATCTTAAATTATGTGTATATAAGAGAAAAAACATTAAAAGTAATATTACATGTGTCTGTTGCAGAAATATCCGCACAAGATGTTGACGTTGCAGACTTGGGTAGTGCAAGCCTTGTTTATTTTTCTCACCACTGAATCAATAGGTAAGGTTCATGAAATACCCTATCTTCTAACTTCACAAATTAGGTATATATATTTTTATATTATTATATAATTAAGCTTATGTTTAATTATTAATTATGTTCATATATTCTAGGATAATCGAGAGAATAATATCTTAAATTGATTTTAATAAAAATATTCTCAATAATGTTTTTGTATAATTTGAGTTGTTAACAGTCATTCAGTAATCTTAAATGCTGTATATCAATACTAATAACTTTAAAATGGGGAAGGAAAAAAGTGTGTGGGTTGTTCTGTTTTTCAGTAAATAGGAGAAAATTTGTTAAATCTTGTTAAATTTTACATTATTCATACTACATGCTCTTTAAGTATTGACGGGCTGCTTTCTTGCGTCTCTTAAGTCCTCGTCCCCAAACTACAGTTACCCAGATATCCAGTCATTCTATAGGATCTGGCTTTTAACCCTGTGCATGCTGATTACCCTACTGATTCTTCACTTAGTTGCCTGTATTACATTTAAAATAGAATACTGGCTGGGCATGGTGGCTTACACCTGTAATCCCAGAACTTTGGGAGGCATAGGCAGGAAAATAACTTGAGTCCAGGAATTCAAGACCGGCTTGGGCAACAAAGCAAGGCCCCATCTCTTTTTTTTTTTTTAAATTAGCCAAGTGTTAGTCCATTTTCAAACTGCTATAAAGAAAGACCTGAGACTGGGTAATTTATAAAGAAAAGGTTTAATTGACTCACAGTTCTGCAGGCTGTACAGGAAGCATGGTGGCATCTGCTTCTGGGAGGCTTTGGGAAGTAGCCAATCATGGCAGAAGGCAAAGGGGTAGTGAGGCATCTCACATGGCGAGAACAGGAGGAAGAGAGAGAGAAAGGGAAGGTGCTACACACTTTTAAATGACCAGAGCTCACAAGAACTCATTCCTCATCCACAATCTCGAGGCAGTATCAAGTGAGAAATCCACCCCTATGATTTAATCACCTCTCCACCAGGCCCCACCTCCAACACTGGGAATTATGATATGACATGAGATTTGGGTGGGGGCACAGATTCAAACCATGTCACGCCTCTAGTCCCAACTACTCTGGAGGCTGAGCCAGGAGAATCATGAGCCCTGGACCTCGAGGTCACAGTGAGCCATGGTCATGCCATTGCACTCTATCCTGGGTAACAGAGCAAGACCCTGTCTCGTGAAAAATACTTACCTGTACGTGTGTGTGTGTGTGTGTGTGTATAAATAATACTATTCCAGCTCTCCCCCTTACTAGCTATAGGACCTTGGTCAGTCATTTTCTGTGCCTCAATTTCCTGATCTATGAAATGGTGATAATAATGGTCACTACCTCTTAGGATTATTAGTGAGGGTTCAAGAAGTTAATATAGAGGCCAGGCATGATGGCTCATGCCAGTAATCCAAGCACTTTGGGAGGCCGAGTTGGGTGGATCATTTGAGGTTAGGAGTTCAAGACTAGCCTTGCCAACACGGTGAAACCCCGTATCTACTAAAAATACAAAAATTAGCCAGGTGGTAGTGGCACACGCCTGTAATCCCAGATACTCAGGAGGCTGAAGCAGGAGAATCTCTTGAGCCTGGGAGGTGGAGGTTGCCGTGAGCCAAGATCGCACCACTGCACTCCAGTCTGGGTGACAGTGAAACCCTGTCTCAAAAAGAAAAAAAAAAAAAAATTCTGGACTTGGTAGCACGGATCTCAGCTCACTGCAAGCTCCGCCTCCCGGGTTCACGCCATTCTCCGGCCTCAGCCTCCCGAGTAGCTGGGACTACAGGCGCCCGCCACCTCGCCCGGCTAGTTTTTTGTATTTCTTAATAGAGACGGGGTTTCACCGTGTTAGCCAGGATGGTCTCGATCTCCTGACCTCGTGATCCGCCCGTCTCGGCCTCCCAAAGTGCTGGGATTACAGGCTTGAGCCACCGCGCCCGGCCTACTCTTTCAACATAGTTTTGAATCCCAACATTTTCATCTGAAGTGTCAGCAGCTGTTTGTAGTCCTGTCCTCTGCTAATTTGATAAGCACGTGTGTCTATCTTTTCCCAAGTTGTGGATTAAAATGTTGAAAATAACAGGACTGCATTAGTTACCTGTTGGTCCCTCACAAATACTCCAAATCTTCAAGGCTTAAAATGATAATAATATCTCTCATGGTTTGTGTAGGACAGGACTATAGATAGGCAGGCACAATCAGACTTATTTGTCTTTGTTGTACAATGTCTGGGGCCTCAGCTGCAATATTCAAACTGGGAGCTGGAGTCATCTGCAGACTCCTTCGCTTATATATCTGTTGTTGATAGTATCTGCAGGCTGAGGGCTTTGCTGGGGCCATTGTCCAAAACACTGTACGTGGCCTCTTTTTATGGCCTTGGCTTTCTTACAATGTGTGACTGGGTTCTAAAGGCAGATATCCCAGGAGAGAGAAAGAAAGCTAATTGGAGTCTGTATTCTTTTAATGATCTAGCCTCTGAAGTCTCATAGCGCACTCCATTGGCTGGAGTGAACACAAGGCACCCATACAGATCTGATGTGGTTGGGGAAATGCAGTCCCCACCTCTTCATGAAAAGAGTATGCGTGACATTGTAAGAAGAATATGTGGGATGGGATAAATATGTAGGTGTGGCCATTCTTAAAATACAGTCTTCTCCAAGAATTGAGGGCATGCACTTCAGCATATTCTACTTAAGACTACCCTCTGATTGACTTTTTTCTTAGTCAATATTTTTATATATGAGTAATCAAATATAAATATGAGTATGAACCTATAAAAGTAGCAAAATAGTAATATCTTAATGTTCATTGTAATATAAGTTACAGTATATTCTTTTTCCTTTTTTTTCTTTTTTCTTTTTTTTTTTTTTTTTGAGATGGAATCTTGTTTTGTCGCCCAGGCTGTAGTGCAGTGGCGCAATCTCAGCTCACTACAGCCTCCGCCCCCCCAGGTTCAAGCAATTCTCCTGCCTCAGCCCCCTGAGTAGCTAGGATTACAGGTGCGGGTCACCACACCCGGGTAACTTTTGTATTTTTAGTAGAGACGGGGTTTCACCATGTTGATCAGGCTGGTCTAGAACTCCTTACCTCAGGTGATCGGTCCACCTCGGCCTCCCAAAGTGCTGGGATTAGAGATGTGAGCCACTGCGTCTGACTCAGTTATAGTGTATTCTAATTCACATTTCTTCATCTTGCCCTATAAACATTCAAAATAACTTTGTCAGATACCTTTCTTAATTAAAATACTTTCTTTTTACAATTTAATCTCAGCCTGGTAGCCCTTTATAAAATGGAATTAATTTGGCATGGGATGGTTTTAGTGAAGCTGTGTCTCACTTTGAAAAACGGAACATTTGCCCTTGTTTTTTTTTTTTTTGAGATGGAGTCTCACTCTGTCACTCTGGCTGGAGTGCAGTGGTGTGATCTTGGCTCACTGCAAGCTCCGCCTTCTGGGTTCATGCCATTCTCCTGCCTCAGCCTCCCGAGTAGCTGAGACTACAGGTGCCCACCACAACGCCTGGCTAATTTTTTGTATTTTCAGTAGAGACGGGGTTTCACCGTGTTAGCCGCAATGGCCTTGACCTCCTGACCTCGTGATCTGCCTGCCTCGGTCTCCCAAAGTGCTGAGATTACAGGTGTGAGCCACCGTGCCCAACCCATTTGCCCATTTTTAATATTTCTCTTATTCTATGTGTAAAAATTAATCATATTGAGTCTCTAATTATATCTTATGTTTTTAGTACTCTACAGTATATTTTATATTTAACGTCCCTATAATTACTTTAAAGAAAGTTTAACAAGTGATTTTGCCAAAGAATAAAGTGATGTCTAGGGAGTTGTAAGTTCTGACCCAGTATCACAGAGTAACTTAGTAGAGATTCTCCACTAGATGAAGGACCATACTATTGGAAATTGAGAGTAATATATGCACTAAGATTTACAGTAGACATGTATAAATAACAGCAAGATGATATAAACAGGCCACATTATAAGTTTGAAACAAAGAAATACACATTCCATCTCTGGGTTTTACCAGCTTTATGAGAGGTCCTGGGATTCCATTTGGGGATACAATTTTGACTGCAAAAACTGTTTTTAATTTTTCCTGGGCTCACTGCAGCCTTGACCTCCTGGGCTCAAGCAATCCTCCTGCCTCAGCACCCAACCCTCACCCCCAAGTAGCTGGGACTACAGGCATGTGCACCATGCCTGGCTAATACTTGTATTTTTTTTGTAGAGATGGGGTTTTGCCATGTTGCCCAGGCTAGTAATTTTTAATCTCAAAAAAACTTCATGGGTAACTACCCAGGAACCCTACAGCAAATAGGATTCATTGAGGAAAGCCACCTTAAAATTGTGGACATTGAAGCTAGAGAAAAAGAATGAAACCATGTCAAATAGTTGGAACTTTTGTCTTGATAATAGGTAGGCACTAAATAATTTAAAGTAGAAAAACGTCATAATTATTTTAGAACAGTAACCATGACAGTAGTACGTAAGATAAACTGGGAAGGAGGTCAGACTGATATAATACAGTGCCCTGTGCTTCAGCAGTCAAAGTAGCATTGGAAAGAAGAGATTGGATGCTTATTAAGCATATAGAACCAACAAAGTGCAATATTGTTAAGTTGGAGGTTAGAGGAGGCTGATGAGAGATGTTGGAAGATGACTACAGAGTATCTGGCCTAGATGTCTGGATGGGAGTGGTAGTGTTAGCAGAGGCAGAGAAATAAAAATAAAAAATAGTAAGTTTGAAAAGATTATAATACATATAGTTTTGGACATGCTCATTTAAAAATAGCTATGGGATATCTCAGGTAGATATATGTCTAATGGGCTGTTGAAGATATATGTCTAATGGGCATGGGGGTTTAGTGCTTACAGATGGGGATTGAGATGTCATCAACGTGGAGTAGGTGATAGGTAAAGTGTGTAGTTGTGTTTAATTTTTTTTTACCTGATGTGATTCTTTGTGTTTTGTTTGCTTTGTTTTGTTTTGTTTTTTGAGACTGGGTCTCACTCTGTCTCCCAGGCTGGAGTGCAGTGGCATGATCTCAGCTCACTGCAACCTCCACTTCCCAGGTTCAAGTGATTCTCATGCCTCAGCCTCCCAAGCAGCTGGGATTACAGGTGCCCACCCCGACACTCGGCTAATTTTTGTATTTTTAGTAGAGATGGCGTTTTACCATGTTGGTCAGGCTGATTCTTTGTTTTTAAATAGGGGATCTCATCCCATGCATTTATTTTCACTCCGTTGTCCAGGGTGGAGTGCAGTGGCTCACTACAACCTTGACCCCTTGGGTTCACACCATCATCCCACTTCATCCTCCCGAATAGCTGGGGCTATAGGCGTGCACCACCATACTCGGCTATTTTTTTTTATTTTTAGTACAGATGGCGTCTCCCTATGTTGCCCAGGCTGGTTTCAAACTCCTGAACTCAACTGATCCTCTTGCCTCGGCCTCCCAAAAGTGCTGAGATTATAGACGTAAACCACCACACCCGGGCCCATGCATTTATTCTTAAAACTAAACTATTTGGCCATCTTGTTCTATTCTTCCTGTTTTGTATTGGTCCCTTGCTGTTTCCTTTGTTGTCTGAGTTTTGATGTGTGGACAATGTATACTGTCTGTCTGTGACCCCCAACTGTACTCCACAATAGCATTCAGGACTGTAGAGGAGACTACCACTGCCTGTTTTCTGGAGAGTTTAGTTTAGACCTGGGGTCTAAATGGAGGGACAGGATAGGTTGTGGGGCAAGTATGAATAATGCTGCAGGCAGTCTGTGTTTCTTAAAGAAATAGTTTATACCATGAGCTATAAAGCATGAATGGGTTTTTCTTAATTCAGCTCTATTATCCTTATAATTTTTGTATTTCTTTACAAACTCAGGCATTAAATTCTAACCATATTAATTTTCAGTGGTATATTGTCTTTTTCTGTGTCTTTAGGGATATTTTAGTGAAGGTTGAGGGACTGACTCTATATTGAGTGCTACCAGCTAGATAATCATTTTGTACCACAAAAATTCAGTCCATTTATATATTTTCTATTGTTCCTTTTTAGGTGAACTTCTAGATCCATGTGGTTATATCAGTCCTGAATCTCCAGTTGTACAACTTCATTCTAATTTCACTGCAGTTTGTGTGCTAAAGGAAAAATGTATGGATTATTTTCATGTAAATGCTAATTACATTGTCTGGAAAACAAACCATTTTACTATTCCTAAGGAGCAATATACTATCATAAACAGAACAGCCTCCAGTGTCACCTTTACAGATATATCTTCATTAAATATTCAGCTCACTTGCAACATCCTTACATTTGGACAGCTTGAACAGAATGTTTATGGAATCACAATAATTTCAGGCTGTAAGTTTTGTTTTTGTCTTATTTCAGACTTTGTCATGACTATTGAACTGCATCTTTAATGTTGTCCTTTCCTCTTTATAAAATGTAGTAATTGTGGACTTAGTGAATTGGACATGTTTGGTTTTTAAAAAATAAGCTTAGAAGTAGGAACTACAAGTCTCCTGTCTTTCCTGAAAGTGAAGCAGTTTCAGTTTACTAGAGAAATATTTGACATGAGACCCCCCACCACAAGAAAGTATTGTTGAATTGACGTAATGATGGTAATTCTCAGTATCCCTTAATTGCTGAGAAAATGCACATGTAAAGCAGCTACCTGAAGAAAGTGAACAAATACTGGAGTAAATCCTTTTTTTCTTTTTTTCTTTTTTTTTTTTTTTTGGTGACAGAGTCTCACTCTGTCACCCAGGCTGGAGTGCAGTAGTGTGATCTCAGCTCACTGCAACCTCCACCTCCCAGGTTCAAGCAATCCTCCTGCCTCAGCCTCCCAAGTAGCTGGGACTACAGGCATGAGCCACCACGCCTGGCTAATATTTCATATTTTTAGTAGAGATGGGGTTTCGCCATGTTGGCCAGGCTGGTCTCAAACTCCTGACCTCAGGTGATCCACCTGCCTCAGACTCCCAAAGTGCTGAGATTACAGGCGTGAGCCACTGTGCCTGGCCTTGGAGTAGCAAAGTAAACAAAATAAACTTACTGTGATCCAAAAGTGGGTTATCTAATTTGTGGATCACCCAGACTTTACTGTTTTGGCATTTGCTTTTCTTCCAGCAGAGTTTGGGAAAGCAATAAGAAGAGAAATACAAATGAATCATTTTGACTTCTACTTAATTGCCTCTTACAAACATATGTAAATATTACTTTTAAAAATACACTTAATGGAGAAATCAGTTGATATTTTTTCCAGTTATAAATGAAAGTTGATTTTACGTAGAAAATTAATGTGAAGCAAACCAGTTGATGACAGTTAGGATGGATGTATATGTATTACTACCTAAAAAGAAGTGTAAGAGTTGGGATAGAAAAGAAATTTTCATCAACCTTTCATTGTGTTCATACTTTTTGCTTGGGTTTAATTTTTTTCATCTAATCTAGATGACAAATGCCTTGGGTAGTATATAAATTGCATAATATTTGTGGATACAAAGCTTTCTGAAAGATGTTAATTAATCCCTTTTAGTGCCTCCAGAAAAACCTAAAAATTTGAGTTGCATTGTGAATGAGGGAAAGAAAATGAGGTGTGAGTGGAATCGTGGAAGGGAAACACACTTGGAGACAAACTTCACTTTAAAATCTGAATGGTATGTTATTTTAAATTTGTTTCATGTTAGATTTATTAAGTTAGTCATTTTTGCTGGAATTTTTATTTTACCAAGTAATAATATTAAATGCTATTTTAAAACATTTAAATTTTTATTTTGTAACATTTCAAATACATCTAAAAGCAGAGGCCAGGCGCGGTGGCTCACATCTGTAATCCCCAAGGCGTGGTGGCTCACGCCTGTAATCCTAGCACTTTGGGAGGCTGAGGCGGGCAGATCACTTGAGGTCAGGAGTTCAAGACCAGCCTGGCCAACAGGGCAAAACCCCATCTCTACCAAAAATACAAAAATTAGCCAGATATGGTGGTAGGTTCCTGTATTCCCAGTGACTCAGAGGTTGAGGCAGGAGAATCACTTGAATCCAGGAGGTGGAGGTTGCACTGAGCCAAGATCACGCCACTACAGTCCAGCCTGGGTAACAGAATGAGACTTCATCTCTAAATATACAAACAGATAAATAAAGTAGAAAGAATAGCGTAATAAATACCCATACGTACCCATCATTCAGCTTCAACACTGGTCAGCTCATGACCAGTCTTATTTCAAAGGTACTCTTTGCCCATATTGTCTTGAAGAGAGAATCGCAGACATATCATATCATTTCATCCAAAAATACTTCAGTACACATCTCTAAAAGATAAGGACATTTTAAAAAAAGTGTAACAACATACCATTGTTACACTCAAATATAAAATATTACATTTTCAGTTAGTGTTGATTTCCCCCATTGTTTCATAAATATGTGTATATGTGAATTTATGTCATGTGTCTCTTAAACTATAGGTTCTATTCTTTTTCCTTACAATTCAGTTGTTAAACTGTTATACATTGTACATTGTTTAACATATTCCCTTGTCTTTTTTTTTTTTTTTTTTTTTTTTTTGAAATGGAGTCTTGCTGTGTCACCCGGGCTGGAGTATAGTGGCGTGATCTCCGCTCAGTGCAACCTCAGCTTCCCAGGTTCAAACAATTCTCCTGCCTCAGCCTCCTGAGTAGCTGGGATTACAGGCGTGTGCCACCATGCCCAGCTAATTTTTTTTTTTTGTATTTTTAATGGAGACGGGTTTCACCATGTTGTTCAGGCTGGTCTCGAACTTCTGACCTCGTGATCTGACCGCCTCCACCTCCCAAAGTGTTGGGATTACAGACGTGGCCACCACACCTGACCCCCTTGTCTTTTTCTTTCCAAAAAATTGCTGTTAGATCTACAAATTTCATCAGATTTGGGTTTGATTTTTTTTCCCCCCAAAAAAATATTTTGTAGGAGTGATATGTACTTCTATCAGGAACGACCAGATAATGTTTCACTGTTTTTCTTTTTTCTGATATTAAGATTGAGCAGTGGTTTTGGGTGTTGTCAGCCTTATTCCTTTATTTTACTAAGTTTCCCATTTGTTTTTTCCAAACAGATAAACTGAAAGAATTTTACAGTGAACACTCTTGCAAACCCATCACCTAGATTCTACAATTAACATTTTACTGTATTTGCTTTATCACCTATTTATCTATGCTTCCTTCTCTCCATCTCTCAATCGATCTCTTTTTTATGTATTTCATAGTGAGTTGCAGTCATTAATATACCTCACCCTTAATCACTTCAGTATTTCATAGTGAGTTACAGTCATTAATATACCTCATTTTTAATCACTTCGGTATTTACATGAACTAGAGTTCAGTATAGTTTTCAGATAAAGTTTACATATAGTGAAAACACAGATCTTAGTGTATCATTCAGTGAGTTTTGACAAGTGCAGACACCTGTGTAACTCAAATCAGTATCAAGACATAGAACATTACTAACACACCCAGAAAGTTCCCTCCTGCTCCTTCCCAGCCAGTCTCAGCAACTGCCCCACCCCATGAGCAACTACCTGTCTGATATTCTTCACCATAGATTATTTTTTCCTGCTACAGAATGTTTCATATAAATGGGATCATATAGTATATACTCTTTTGTGAAAAGTTTTATAACTCAACAGAATGTTTCCAAAATTTAACCATATTGTTTTCCCACTAGTATTTCCCTTACAGCTTTGAGCAGTCATCCTGATTATAATTTGTATGTAAATTACAAAACTGTGGTATTCTGTGTTTTGTTTGTTTTAGCGAAATACTTAAAGAGAAACTTGCCTTTATCAGCTGTGGTTTACCCTGAAGTACAGTTCAGATAAGAGAAGCAAGATAGGTTTAATATTTTTCCTTAATTACCAGTTTTATAATTAGTTGATTACCTAGTATCCTCCAAAGGTACCAAAGGTAGATAATGAGGGCTTTTCTTTCTCATTATGAATTTATATTTAAACATATTTGTTGTGTTTTAATTCATTATGGATTGTCCCATCTTTGATCAGTGGCACGTTATTCAAATTGGCTCGTTCATCCTTTTTTTTTTTTTTTTCCTGAGACAGAGTTTTGCTGTTTTGACCAGACTCTAGTGAAGTGGTGTGATCTTGGCTCACTGCCTCCCAAGTGGCTGGGTTTATAGGCACCCACCACCACTTAACACAACTTCCTTAGCCTTTAATAGCTCTCTGATACAACATGCTTTTTTACAGGCTCATCTTATGTATTTCCTCACCCAGACCTGGAATCAACCTTTTCCCAAAACTCTCTGGTTTCATTTAGTGTGAAATAATATTTATAGACTACAATCTGGGTGCTACAGGAATTCATCACTACTGGTTTGTCATAGTTTTTAGATTTTTTTCAGTCAAAAGAGTTAGGACATGTTTTGTGATATGAGATATAATACAGCTTTTAAAAATACGAATTCATACTGATATTTTCAGTTTAAAATTAGGACTATAGGTTTTTACATAATTACATTCACCTGACATCTACATCATCTTTCTTATGAACTGAAAAACATAGTTCACAACAACGCTAACATAATTATTAATTTGCTTTAACCTATGGTTAATACAGCAGCTGCAGAATAATAACACCAGTATTAGCACCAACAAAATGTTTACTAAGAATGATTTTAAGACTGTTTTTCTCTATGAAGGATGTGTAGTAGTCAAATTACTGTGTTTTAATGTTACTTGAATAGTTCCTTTCTATGTGATTATACTACATCCTCAGTACACAAGTTCTTATGTTTCATTTTGCTTTTGATTTTTAGGAATTTTTCTTAATAATTATATAAAACAATCCAAAAAGTCAAATATATTAATAGTATTAAGACATGTTCAGAAAAGTCTATATTCTATTCCTGAATCCTCTGCCTTATTTCCTTCTCCTTAGAGGCTGACTGTTTTTCTTTTGGTTCAATTTGGGGTTTGGTTTATCCTTCTATTTTTAAAAAGAGTGTTATACATAAATATTTTTAATTGAGGCATAATTTATATAATTAAAAATAAATATAGTGATATTGCTTGGAACTTTCCATAGTGATAGAAATCAGAAAGTAGTTGCCTAAGTTTGACTAGAAAGAGGCCAAGAGACTTTAGCTCTCAGACTAAAGGCGCAGGGGTGATAGAAATTCTTACCCCTAACCTCCTGTCACCTAGCATATTGTGCTTAAAGAAATTTCTGGTACAGTAAGGGTTCTGTTTTAGGAAAAAGAAAAAACAGCACTGGGATCACAAGGAAATAATTTTTGGAGAGGAATCAGTGGGGATGGAGCCTAAAATTTTAAAGCACAATATTTTTAGACTACAAATTTGAAAATTTTATGTCTTAAGATATAGATCAAAGTCAATTTTAAAGAAAGGTTAATTTTTAAGAAATTTTGTTAGTGATCAACAATTTATTGCAAAGTTTGCCACAACAATCTAAGTCTCTCATCAAATTCTTTGCAAGTAGTTTTTTTCACTCTGATTTTTTCAGATGTGTTTTTAATGACTGATTCTTCAATTTTTTGTATTTAGGGCAACACACAAGTTTGCTGATTGCAAAGCAAAACGTGACACCCCCACCTCATGCACTGTTGATTATTCTACTGTGTATTTTGTCAACATTGAAGTCTGGGTAGAAGCAGAGAATGCCCTTGGGAAGGTTACATCAGATCATATCAATTTTGATCCTGTATATAAAGGTAGTTATAAACCTGAATTTGAGAGTTTATTTGACACTGTAGTAGTTTATAAATTAAAGTAGTTTTTATATTTAGATTTTTTTAGATTTTAATGTAGATTTTTAGACTTTAATGTAGTTTTTAGATTTTAAATTTTACATTTTAATTAATGTAGATTTTAGATTTTAATTAATGTAGAAACAAGCATTTATTTATCTTAATGATTTTTATGAAGTAATTTTATCAATAATATCAAATAGAATTGGGAAAAAGAAAAATATCCATAATCCAACCACACTTAACAGCTGTTTTCACTTTGAATATTTTCTGTTTTCAAACATCTTACACCATTGTAATTACAGTATGTATGTTCCATTTTTATTCTCTTTTTTAAAAATTTGATATCATAGGTATTTGTCTTTTGACATATGAACCTGAAGAGATTAACAAATGTAGTAAACTAACAAGGAAAACTAAAGATTCCTTGGAAGTCTTTTTTGTTTCCATTATAAGGTATATAGCATAGCATAATTTTCAGAGAATTTAGTTCATTTGGTAAGGATAAACGAATATTGTAAAATAAAGGAAGGACAATATAAAGAGTATATTTGAGTTTCTATATGAAATTGTAAAACATAGTAAACCTTAGGATTTATTTTATTTTTCAGTGAAGCCCAATCCGCCACATAATTTATCAGTGATCAACTCAGAGGAACTGTCTAGTATCTTAAAATTGACATGGACCAACCCAAGTATTAAGAGTGTTATAAGACTAAAATATAACATTCAATATAGGACCAAAGATGCCTCAACTTGGAGCCAGGTAAATTGAAAGTTACTGTTTGTTCAAATAGTCCTTCTTTCAGCCCTCTAATCTTAAAAAGGTTCAGTCATTTTCTAAATGTCTTTAAGTTTCTGGTTATGTGAAATATTTTGCTTGACACCTCTTCTGGGTCTTTATTTCAAACAAGGGGAATCAGGAAGATATCCAGATAGATAATACAGCTTTGCTAAATACAGTAGCCTTTAAGTAAAACGTGAAAATGATATAGGGTGATAGGAAGTGGCTTTTCTTTTTTTTTTCTAGAGACAAGGTGCCCATTTGCCCAGGCCGCTGGCTCACTGCAATTTCAAACTTGAGCTTAAGTGATCCTCCTGCCTTAGTCTCACTACAGGTGTGCACCACCACTCCTGGCTTTTTAAAATTATTATTACATTTTTGTGGAGATGGAGTCTCACCATGTTGCCCAGGATGGTCTCAAACTGCTAGCCTTAAGCGATTATCCTACCTTGGCCTCCCAAAGTGCTGGGGTTACAGATGTGAGCTACCACTACCAGCCTAGAAATGGCATTTTTGATATGAGATACAAACAATACAAGTAATAAGCAAGTTAAGTGGAGGAGCAAAAATAAAGAGATTATAAGGATAAGGTAGCTAGTGTAGGGATTGGTGTGCTGTAGTTCACCAAAATCAGCCTGTGACTTGTTTTTGTAAATCAAGTTTTATTGGAACACAGCCACACTCATTTCTTTACATATTGTCTCTATTTTTATTCTACAGTGGAATTGTTGAGTAGTTACAAAGAGACTATCTGGCCTGCAAGCCTAAAATATTAGTAACTATTTTATCTACCTTTTTATAGAAAGTTTGTTAACCACTGAGGTAGAGGAAGGGATTGGTAGGGAACTTGTAGGACTGAAAAGGATAGATGATGCTGCTGGCAAAAGAAATACTTGGAGCTTTTAAAAAGGCTATCACCATAGCATTCAGCTATCCATACTCTTCTCTGTTTTGATTCCATTTATCACAAACAGTATGTCTTTGCTTTTGTTGCTCTGGTCACAGTGAACTTGTAAGGGAATTGGGCTGATGACTTTACTACTTGTCTCCTTACCCCACTTATCTAAAGGGCTGAGAATACAATCAGAAAAAGCAATAAAACAAAATTGGATTAATGCTTCATGTTGTACAGAGAATATACATACCTGAAGTTCTTCAAAATGTGATATTAAGTACAGAATCTTAATTCAGTGCTACAAAAAAGACTGACATTTATTTTGTATCCAATATTAAATTATTAGAGTGATATGACCAGTTATTTATCTATATTTAATCTCCTCTTTTTATCTGAAAGCCAAGTTTAAAAGCCAGGAAAACTTTTGTTTTTCTTGTTTGGGCTGGATATCTTCCTTTTGCCCATCCACATCTATACTGTACCCTTCTCTTTGTTGTGTCATGCTGACCTGTATAGATTTCATCTGTGGATTCCCATTCTTTGTAGCTTCCTTGTGACTGGTTAATGGAAGGAAGGGACTAGGCAAGAGAGAAGACAGATAGAAGAACAGTGAAATTGGCATGTTGATTTTCCCTGCTTCTTCCTGGGAGCTGGCCGTCTTTTTTTTCTTTTTTTCTTTTTTTCTTTTTTTTTTGAGTTGGAATTTCACTCTTGTCACCCAGGCTAGAGTGCAATGGCATGATCTTGGTTCACTGTAACCTCCATGTCCAGCTAATTTTTGTATTTTTAGTAGAGATGGGGTTTCACCATGTTGGCCAGGTTGGTCTCGAACTCCTGACCTCAGGTGATCCACCCACCTCAGTCTCCCAAAGTGCTGGGATTACAGGTGTGAGCCACCGCACCCGGCTGGCTGTCTTTCAACTTAAGGTCACTGCCTGTCAAGTCAGCCCTCTCTAGCTGACCTTCTTTCAGGTTCTGGTACTTCTCCTCATCCCTTTGGGCCTAGAGGTAGAAACAGCTCTAAGCACCAGAGTACTAACTGCACTCTCTAAGGATCCATATACTCTGCACGTAGTCCCTTTATGAAGCCCTCCTTGAATTATTCTAAGTGGAGTGTACCATCTGTTTCCTGCAGAAATCCTAAGCTATAGGCCCTGTGGAAGAAATAAAGGGAAAAAAGGAAAGATAATAGATGTTTCCATACTCCTCAAACTTAATAACTTTACTGATTTGGACTGCTTTTTAACTTACACTTATTTCTCTCCAGAGGTTGAGTTTAATGTATTAGTCTTGTTTCAGTAAAATAGTTTCGGGAGGCTGAGGCAGTAGAATCACTTGAACCCAGGAGGCAGAGGTTGCAGTGAGCTGAGATCACGCCATTGCACTCCAGCCTGGGCCACAGAGGGAGACTCTGTCTCAAAAATAAATAAATAAAAATAGTTTCTAGGCTGGGCGCAGTGACTCACGTCTATAATCCCAGCACTTTGGGAGGCCGAGGCAGGTGGATTGCTTGAGGTCAGGAATTCCAGACCAGCCTGGCCAACATGGTGAAATCTCGTTGATACTAAAAAATACAAAAAATAGCTGGGAGTGGTGGTGGGTACCTGCAATCCCAGCTACTCAGAGGCAGAGGCAGGAGAATCGCGTGAACCTGGGAGGTAGAGGTTGTGGTGAACCAATATCACAGCACTGCACTCCAACCTGGGCAACAGAGCAAGGCTGTGCCGCAGAAAAAAAAAGTTTCTAAATTTTAACACAACTTAGAAGACCTTACTAATTGAGATTTTCTGTTGGTTGATTTGCTTTTTTTCAGATTCCCCCTGAAGATACAGCATCCACCCGATCTTCATTCACTGTCCAAGACCTTAAACCTTTTACAGAATATGTGTTTAGGATTTGCTGTATGAAGGAAGATGGTAAGGGATACTGGAGTGACTGGAGTGAAGAAGCAAATGGGATCACCTATGAAGATAGTAAGTAAATAAGTATATGAAGAAGTAAAACTATTGGAATTCCATCTGTGAATTGGTTCTGGTTTTAATAATATAGCCTCATTGCTTCTTGGTTTGTGATCATTTTATTCAAACTGCAGTATTTTATGTTTTCATTTTTAAGGACATTAAGATGTAAAATTTAATATGGATCATTGATAGTATAAGTCTATTTGATACCTAATTAAATTATCATGGAGGCCAGGTGGGGTGGCTCACGCCTATAATCCCTGTACTTTGGGAGGCTGAGGTGGGCAGATCATAAGGTCAGGAGTTCAAGACCAGCCTGGCCAATATGGTGAAACCCCTTCTCTATTAAAAATACAAAAATTAGCCATGCGTGGTGGCGGGCGCCTGTAGTCCCAGGTACTCGGGAGGCTGAGGCAGGAGAATCGCTTGAACCTGGGAGGCGGAGGTTGCAGTGAGCCGAGATCACACCACTGCACTTCAGCCTGGGTGACAGAACGAGACTCCGTCTCAAAAAAAAAAAAAAAAAAAGTCATCATGGAATGGTGACTTAGATAATCAGAAAACCGTTGACTTAACTGTTGATAAGTCTAGAACATTTTACTCAAGGAGACTTCTCCAGAGATACTCCTAACTAGAGAATCATCCTGAATCATTAAAATCACACAGTCTAGCAAACTATACCTTAGATCCTCACTATCAAAAAGATATTTGTATTATACCTTTTATTCATTTTTTTTCTAATAGCATTTGATAAGCCCCTGGGAAGCGGTTGATCCTGGAATTTTGGTTGGTTAGTTTTTATTTTCCCTTTTTCTCCTATAGATAATGTATATGGTATAGAATTTAAAAGGCACAAAAAGAGTGTACAGTCTAAAGTAAGATCTTCACTGCAAAGCAGCTGATGTTACTAAGTTCAAGAAATAATCCTGTGGCATAGATTTTTCATTTTGAGACCTTCCTATCACAGACTCATCTCTTAGTTATCAGTGGCAGTAGCTGTGGCTGAAAAAAATCCCCTACCACCTATATCCCTTTACTTCCAGCTCTTCTAGAGGTTTAGGTCATGTGACTTGAGAATGTCAAAGGCAGAAAAGTACCCTCCTCCCCTAAGAATTTTCTCTAACTCATAAATGCTGAGAAAGAAAGCAATTTTGCTATTGCTGCTTTGGGAGTCCTCAGCCAGATTGCTTTGTCTTAACCAGGAATCCTTAAAATGAGATACATGGGGAGGAGTTAATGAAATACTTACAATATTGTGGTTAGTGCCTGTGTGCGTTTTTAATGGACAAATGTACATAATCTTCGTCAGTCTCTGGGTTCTCTTTATGTTAGGAAATATTTCCAGCTCATTTTTTTTTTTTTTTTTCTAATTTCATGTTCTTTATTCTGTGTGGGTGCTGCACTGTAGTCATGTGAATTTATGTATTTGAACTTCCGTACCAGCAGCCTTTTTCCCAACCTTCCTGGTCTGCCTGTCCTATCCTTTCTGTTTTGTTGTCTGTAATTGCCTCTTCATGGTTAACATATCAGTACCTAGATTTTTTTGTTGTTTTTTGGAAATAGTGCCTTACTCTGTTGCCCAGGCTGGAGTGCAGTGGCATGAATACGGCTTACTGCAGCCTCAACCTCCAAGGCTCAAGCGATCCTCCTGCCTTAGCCCCCAACGTCGCTGGGACTACAGGCACGCGCCACCATGCCCAGCAAATTTTTGCATTTTTTTGTGGAGACAAGGTTTTTCCTTGGTGCCCAGGCTGGTCTTTAACTAGTGAGCTGAAGTGAACCACATGCCTCGGCCTCCCAAAGTGCTGGGATTGCAAGCACAAGCCACTATACCCAGCCTCACTACTTAGATTTTATTCAACTCCTTTCTTAT
Source organism: Theropithecus gelada (assembly GCF_003255815.1). Classification (NCBI taxonomy): domain Eukaryota; kingdom Metazoa; phylum Chordata; class Mammalia; order Primates; family Cercopithecidae; genus Theropithecus; species Theropithecus gelada. The sequence goes on along the minus strand of NC_037673.1, from coordinate 52,846,087 downwards.
TCTACTGACTACCATATCTTGCTATTATATTTATAAAAATTTTGAGAAACCAGTTAATGCCATTGATTTTTTAAAGACAAACTTTTTACAATAAAAAGCTTAACAATGATAAGTAAAAATGAAATGTCAGTTGATATTACTTATTGCTAAAAATTATATACTACTCTACATTTAATAGCTACTATAAAAGTTTTAAAAAATAAATACTGCAGGTATTTTTAAAACCAAATTTAATTACTGGTATTTAACAATTTATGTTTTGGCTGGATATGGTGGCCACACCCCAGCTACTTGGGATGCTGAGGTGGGAGGATCACCTGAGCCTAGGAGCTGAAGGTTATAGTGCACTACAGTCATCCACTACACTCCAGCCTGGGCAACAGAGCCAGACACTGTCTCTGGAAAAAAACACTGTTTATGGAGTGCTTTTTCAGATGGTTAGTGATTATCATAACAATACTATGCATTTGTTTTTATTACATCCCATCACTCTCAATCATCCTTACATAAAGTAATAAACTTATTTTAGTACATTTATCTTAATTTGTTTTATTATTCCTATGAATATTTAGGGGTAAGCAATGTGTTTAAATAGATTTTCCAGTTTGATTTTCAGCGATAAGTAGTATCACCTTATATTTGTTTCATTTTTATTTTTCACTGTTAAAAACTTTGTTTCAAAAAGTTCATTTTTTCTTTAAAAATCATACAAACTAATTTTTCAAAATTTTTATAATCAGAAGACCTGGTATTTAATAGAATAAGAGAGGAGTTGAATAAAATCTAAGCAGTGATGTGTTGATCATCAAGAGGCAATTACAGATGACAAAACAGAAGTGAGGACAGGCAGACCCAGGAAGGCTGGGAAAAGGCTGCTGGTACAGGAGATTCAAGTAGATAAATACACAAGAATACAGTGCAGTATACAAACAGAATAAAGAGCATGAAGTTATAAGAAAGAATGATGCGTATTTAGTTGTTGCTCAGGATACATTTTTACCTTTACAATTTTGAGGTTAGAAAAGAGTTCCAGTATAATTGGAATCATCAGGCTATCACCCTGACTAAAGGAAGAGCCCGGTGTGTTATGCTAGGGTGGGAAAATGCTGGTATAAAGAGGTAGAGACACCATGCAGTTAAAGGGCAAGAGTACTAAGAACAAAGTAAAAATAATTTGCAGAATCTTATTTTACTGTTAAAACCTTTTTATTTTAAGAAGTTTATGTCTTTTCTTTAGGACCATCTAAAGCACCAAGTTTCTGGTATAAAATAGATCCATCCCATGCTCAAGGCTATAGAACTGTACAACTCATGTGGAAGGTAAAAAATCACATTTATAGTCCTTTATCTCTTGTAAATCTTTTTTTTTTTTCTTTTTGAGACGGAGTCTCACTCTGTTGCCAGGCGGGAGTGTAGTGGCGTGATCTTGGCTCACTTCAACCTCCGCCTCCCGGGTTCAAGTGATTCTCCTGCCTCAGCCTCCCAAGTAGCTGGGACTACAGGTGCGCGCCACCACACCCAGCTAATTTTTGTGTTTTTAGCAGAGATGGGGTTTCACCATGGTGGCCAGGATGGTCTTGATTTCTTGACCTCATGTTCTGCCTGTGTGGGCCTCCCAAAGTGCTGGGATTACAGGTGGTGAGCCACCACACCCAGCCCTTATAAATGTATTTTGTATGGTATTATGAGTGGAGGTCTTTTAAATAAATTTTTATTCATCTTAATAGCAAAGCATTTGATTACTATTTTTACTAAATAGAAAGGTAATGCTTTATATATATTATGTAGAAGTCAGGTTCATGAACTACAAATAATACCTTACAGGTATTTAATTACAGTTCTGTGAAAGTGTAAGTTCTATAAGAAGAGGGATGTTGTTTTGTACTTTGGAATTTTCCGGAGTACCTCAGAAAATAATAAAAGTTTGTGATAATTAAAATGTATGCTGATAAGTGCATGAGTAGATCATACTAAAAAAGAAGGTAGAAAAATACTCAAGCATAAAATAAATAATTTAGGCCTACGTAGCCACAGTGCAGAATTGCATACAGAACCAAAAGCTAACAGAATGATGCTACTTACCCTCTTTTAGTTGAGGTCATGCTTTTACTCTTCATTTAGTATGTACTAGTTTTATTTCAGAACCGAATTTAAAATGAGATTGTGAATCCTTTGCAGTTAAATATTTAGAGATTTGACATGATGGCACGATTTGTGAATATGAAGAAAAACTGATTTTTATTCAAGATTTATGAAATTGTTTTTAAAAATAAACTATTTTATTACAGACATTGCCTCCTTTTGAAGCCAATGGAAAAATCTTGGATTATGAAGTGACTCTCACAAGATGGAAATCACATTTACAAAATTACACAGTTAATGACACAAAACTGACAGTAAATCTCACAAATGATCGCTATGTAGCAACCCTAACAGCAAGAAATCTTGTTGGCAAATCAGATGCAGCTGTTTTAACTATCCCTGCCTGTGACTTTCAAGGTTTGTATCTATGAGATGGAGCCTGACTCTTGGATGGAAAAGTGGTGGTTAGGTATGGACAGGGCTCCCATAAAAAACATGAGTTATCTAAAACTGTCTCCTCAGTATCAGGGATAATCACTGTTTTATTTTTTAATTTTTAAAATTTTATAAATAATGATTATTTTCTTTATTTTAGAGACTGGGTTTTGTCGGGTTGCTCAGGCTGGTGTCAAACTCCTGAGCTCAAGCAATCTCCCCTGGCCTCCCAAAGTGCTGGGATTACAGGCATAAGCCACCACACCCAGCCAATGAGTGCATTTTTAGGAATCAGTCCGCAGACAAATTTCATCAGGATGGAAGAAACATTTCCATCACTACATGCTCACTTAAACTTCGCAGTAAGCTACTTCATTCATTTAAGCATATTCTGGTTACTTACCTGGTTTTTAAAATATTATTTCAAGATTTTGAGAACTTTGTATACATACGACTGAAATATGTTTATCTGTAGTTTTATTTGTAGCTTTCAAAGAAGAAAAATTGCAATTACAAACTTACAAAACATTTGAAGAATTTAGGGAAAGCAAATTTTTTTTTCTTTTTGAGACAGTCTTGCCCTTTTGCCTAGGCTGGAGTGCAATGGCACAATCTCGGCCTCTGCCTCCTGGCTTCAAGTGATTCTTGTGCACTAGCCTCCCAAGTAGCTGGAATTAAAGGCACGCACCACAATGCCTGGCTAATTTTGTATTTTTAGTAGAGACGGGGTTTCACCATGTTGGCCAGGCTGGTTTCGAACTCCTGACATCAAGTGATCTGCCCGCTTCGGCCTCCCAAAGTATTGGAATTACAGGAATGAGCCACAATGCCCAGCAGGGAAGCAAAATTTAAGTTTAAAAATTAATTGACTACTTTACCTGTAAGTTACAATAAAGTGCTTTTATGCAAGGAAATATATGTTATATGCTACAAAAATTGATAAATCACATGTTTTGGAAATGACTGTAAAATATGGAAATTTCAAATTTGTGAATACTTATTATTTAAATATTCAAACTTTGTTTTAAAGCTACTCACCCTGTAATGGATCTTAAAGCATTCCCCAAAGATAACATGCTTTGGGTAGAATGGACTACTCCAAGGGAATCTGTAAAGAAATATATACTTGAGTGGTGTGTGTTATCAGATAAAGCGCCCTGTATCGCAGACTGGCAACAGGAAGATGGTACTGTGCATCGCACCCATTTAAGAGGTATACCTGACTAGAAACATTTAAGTTGATATCCTTTTTCTAACTCTTTAGGCAGCTTTTTATTTTGCTTATAGTGTTGTGGTCCATTGAAAAGACTTCCAGTTTATCGTAGCCTCACTACTTACTAGATGTGTGACTTTCTGCAAGTCATACTTAACCTCTCTGAATTACAGTCTCTTTATGAACAGAGTGGGGTTAATACTTTCTTCTTTTTGTACCCCAATATGATTTTATCGTCAAGGGGAAACTCCTAAAACTACAGAGTATAGAGAAATATAATAGTCCGAACTTTGCTGTTGATAGTTGTATGTTCTCTGTACCGAACACCCTCATTCTTCAGATGAGAAAATAGTTTCCTAGAGCCTCTGGATGACTTGTTTAATGTCTTAGAGCCGTCAGATAGGGGAAGCAGAACTAGAACTCAGATTTCCTTGTCTTTCAATTGGAGTAGTAACAAAGGACAGAAGTAATGAGTCATAGCGCTCCAGTCTGTGTGTTACGGTGCTGCTTAAGTGGTTATAAAGTGATACAACTTTGAAGAGAAAAAAATTCAGTTTATGTTCTTTTGTTGATAAAGAAGGATAATTAATAATTAGAATTCAGCTGTGAATAATATGGTTAGTTAGAGAAAAGCCCTAAGCAGAGAGATTCCTGCCATAAAGTTTTTGAACTTTAGTCATAACACAGTATTAGTATACAGTTACTAATACTAATAAGATCAGCTGGGCATGGTGGCACATGCCTGTAATCCCAGCTATTTGGGAGGCTGACGCAGGAGAATCCCTTGAACCCGGGAGGCGAAGGTTGCAGTGAGCCAGGATCGCACCATTGCGCTCTAGCCTGAACAACAAGAATGAAACTCCATCTCAAAAAAAATAGAAGCTAGCATAGGTTGTGGAGACATTAAGTTTGGGTAGGTAGTCGTATATTGCTCAGTAACCCTAAAAGCATCACGTTAGAGTAGAATATAGAAATTGTTCATTTTTTGGTAATACTGAGTCATCAAGAAAAGGTAAAATCACTCTGTTTAAGAAGATAAAGGAGCAAGTAACTTCATGCGTAATAGTTAAGGAATATACATTCTTGTTGAAGGTATAAATTTCAGTAAAACATTTTCTAATATGTACAGATAATATGCTGTATAAAAAAGAAAAATTTTAGTGGTGCATGCTAAAAAAGATAAAAATAAAGGAAGTTTGTTTTTGTTTTTGTTTTTTTTGAGGCAGAGTCACTCTGCCGCCCAGCCTGGAGTGCAGTGGCACGATCTTGGCTCACTGCAACCTCCGTCTCCTGGGTTCAAGTGATTCTCCTGCCACAGCCTCCCGAGCAGCTGGGACCACCACCATGTCCAGCTAATTTTTGTATTTTCAATAAAGGCGGGGTTTCACTATGTTGGCCACGCTGGTCTCAAACTCCTGACCTGAAGTGATCCACTCACCTCAGCCTCCTAAAGTGCTGGGATTACAGACGTGAGCCACAGTGCCCGGCTGAGGAAGTTTTTTAAGATACCCTTTTTTCCAACTCACCTGATAAACTAGGGCCATTAGTGCTTTCCCCTAGGTCTTACTAGTTTAGTCATCTTGCTCCTTAGGCTGTTCTCTCTTGTAGGTAAGCCATACAAAAATTGTCAGACTCTGTAAGATCCAGAGTAATCTGAGATCGTTGTTTTATAAATTATAGATATAAATACCATCATTATTCTTAACAATATATTTTTTTATCCACTGCATTGGCAATACTTTTACAGAGATTAAGCTTGAATCCGGTACACAAAAGGCAATGCGTACTTAGACAACTGCAGTTTTAAAAGAAAATTAAGTGGTCATGAAATTACAATGTAAAATAAATTGTGGTTTTAACTTGACTTTTTCATTATGGAAAAACATGCTTAATCTGCTGTTCTTGCTTTAGGGAACTTAGCAGAGAGCAAATGCTATTTGATAACAGTTACTCCAGTATATGCTGACGGACCAGGAAGCCCTGAATCCATAAAGGCATACCTTAAACAAGCTCGTAAGTCCAAACTCACTTCTTTGAAAAAAAAAGTTTAGGGCTTTGTATTAACAAACACATTTTATCACTTTTGAATAAAGATGTATCTCATATGTTCAAATAATTTTATGACAAGGAAATTTTACTAGATTCTAAATGATTTTCAGTTAGCAAATGTGTTTACTTTCTTACAGCACCTTCCAAAGGACCTACTGTTCGGACAAAGAAAGTAGGGAAAAACGAAGCTGTCTTAGAGTGGGACCAACTTCCTGTTGATGTTCAGAATGGATTTATCAGAAATTATACTATATTTTATAGAACCATCATTGGAAATGAAACTGGTAATAAAACTGTATCAGTTATTAAGAATCAGTTATTTTTTCCTTAAGCTTTTAAGTACTAATTTAAGTCTGTTCTTCTTACGTTATACATCTTATTATAGTATGTTGGCCTCAGGAGACACCTGAGAATTTGCCTTATGGTTGTTTTCATGGATTTATTTAAAAAGTACTGCATTGTGCTTTAGAACATAAAATTATGTCAGAACATTTTAAACGTTGTTTTCTGACAAAAATACTTCGCTTCTTTAATACTTTCACAATACCGAATATAGGCCAGTTAAGCAAAAGCATTGAATGGTTGAATGAAGCACAGTTCTTTATTTCTTCCAGCTGTGAATGTGGATTCTTCCCACACAGAATATACATTGTCCTCTTTGACTAGTGACACATTGTACATGGTACGAATGGCAGCATACACAGATGAAGGTGGGAAGGATGGTCCAGAATTCACTTTTACTACCCCAAAGTTTGGTAAGAAATAATGAAGTTTGGTTTTTTTCTTTCTCAAACTTAGATTAGAAATGAACTTAGTTTATGTGCTAAAATTGTGTTAAAAAGTACGTCTTTGGAGTCATCATGATTTTTATATTATGTGGCTTTGGTTGGTTGTTTCTTTATAGAAAGTGTTATTTCTCACCTTGTTGGTATTTTATTAACAACTTCTGACTGTATTCAGCTATACTGAAAATCCCAAAAGAATTCGTATATCTTTCCAAGTGAGTTCATTTTTTTCACTGGTTTGGGTGTGTTCTTTCCTTCTCTATCCTCATTTCTTTCTTTTATAGACAGATTACTTGAAGGACTAGTCCACTTTATTCTTTACTTCCATACCTCCCTCTCAGTCTTTAGCATACTGAAATTAGGGGTCCAGCCCTACCCCTGCACTGAAACCTCTCTGGTGTCACTCAGAAGACCTCTTGATCGTCCTATCTACTGCATGCTTTTTAGTTTTCATCTTTTTTCTACTTTTTTTTTTTTGGAGGCAGGGTCTTATTCTGTCGCCCAAGCTACAGTGGAGTGCAGTGGCATGAACATGGCACACTGCAGCCTTGACCTCCTGGGCTCAAGTGATCCTCCTACCTCAGTTTCTCAAGTAGCTGGGACCAGCGCCACCACATCCAGCTAGTTTTTTTTTTTGTAGAGATGGTCTCGAACTCCTGGGCTCAAGTGATCCTTCTGCCTTGGCCTCCTAAAGTGCTGGGATTACAGACATAAGCCACTGCCTCCAGCCTTTCTATTCTTTCAACATTTGACTCTGTTGGCCTTCCATCCTTGAAACTCCCTCCTCCCTTGGGTTTTCTAACCATACTTTTTCTACTAGTACAGTCTCCTGAGTCTCCTTTTTCTCTGTTGTTTTCTTCTCATTCTCCTTTTTTGCTCTTCTTTTTTTTTGAGACCAAAAAAAAGCCTGTCACCCAGGCTGGAGTGCAGTGGTGCGATCTTGGCTCACTGCAACCTCCGCCTCCCAGGTTCAAGTGATTCTTCTGCCTCAGCCTCCCAAGTAGCTGGGACTACAGGCACGTGCCACCACGCCTGGCTAATTTTTTGTATTATTTTAGTAGAGATGGGGTTTCACCGTGTTAGCCAGGATGGTCTCAATCTCCTGACCTTGTGTTGTGCCTGCCTTGGCCTCCCAAAGTGCTGGGATTACAGGCGTGAGCTACTGTGGCTGGCATCTACTTTTAACTTTTAAATGGTTTGTTTTCCTCAGAGCTCTGTTCTTGACCCTACAATTTTCTGTTTTTGTTTTTCGAGACAGAGTTTTGCTCTTGTCACCTAGGCTGTAGTACAATGGCGCAATCCCAGCTCACTCCAACCTCCACCTCCCAGGTTCAAGTGATTCTCCTGCCTCAGCCTCCCAAGTAGCTGGGGTTAGTAACCATCATGCCTGGCTAATTTTTTGTATTTTTGTAGAGATGGGTTTTCACCATGTTGGCTAAGATGGTCTCGACCCCCTGACTTCACGTGATCCACCCGCCTCGGCCTCCCAAAGTGCTGGGATTACAGGCGTGAGCCACCGCACTTGACCCTGTTTTCTTACTTGCCTATTCAAACTCTGTCCATGGCTTTAGCCATCCTCTCTTTCCTTCCCAAATACATTTCCCCTCCCTCGTTCTATGCCACAACTATCTAACTCCTAGCCAAAGCCAGAAATTTAGATGTGATTACAATAAATGTATTTTTCTCTCACATAAGCTGAGTGTCAAGTCCTATTGATTGTGCGTACCCTTTCATCATCATTTACTTCAACTGCAAGCTCCTTGTGCTAACTTTTCTTTTCTTAGTGCGTTGCCCTCAGTGAGGTCTTCACCTCATCATCTGGCTGTTCTGTATCTTCCCTAAAGCAAACTTAACCAACATTCTTTCTTGTTCCCACTACATTTTGAATCATTATAGAAAATTACCTTATTTTACCATAATTGTAACCCCCACCCCCAAGTGCCAACCTACTGAATGATAAGTAGTAAGTTCCATGTGCTTTGTTGGTTGAATACTTGCTGAATGAGAGAATAAATGAATGAGTGACTACATAAAATAAATGATAAAAAAAGATCCTGAGCTTTGCTGTTAGGGCCAGTAATGAATATAGTTTCTGGGATAAGGTTGGTCCCATATGGTGGCATGTTAATAGATATGTTATTTAAAATAAAACTTTATACCGTAATCTTGAGAAAAATTAAAAAATAAAAATGTATATTTTACGTATTTCTGTGGAGACCAGCCATCTCTACAGAGCTCTGTATATATGTATGTGTGTATACACACACACATAAAAACCCATATATATATTTTTTGTTTGTTTTTGAGACAGAGTCTTGCTCTGTCTCCCAGGCTGGAGTGCAGTGGTGCAGTCACAGCTCACTGTAACCTCAAATTCCTGGGCTCAAGCGATCCTCCTGCCTCAGCCTCCCAAGTAGCTAAGACTGCTGGTAGGCACCACCACACCTGGCTAGTTTAAAACAATTTTTTGGTAGAGATAAAATCTCATTATCTTGCCCAGGCTAGCTTTGAACTCCTGACCTCAGTCCTCCTGCCTTAGCCTCCCAGAGTGCCAGATTACAGGCATGAACCACCATGCTCGGCCTAACATTTTTTTATTATAACAGTGTTCATTATAGAGAATTTAGACTGTAAAGTAAAATGTAGAAAGAAAAATTAGTCCTAGTCCCTTACCCCAAAATAACATATTTGTATATCCTTTTAGTCTCTTCTCTGTATATATTTTTTCCAAAAGTTAAATTATACTTAGTATTACTTTATAACCTACTTTTTTCAATTTTTATGTATAGTCTCATGGATCCATTATGGCTTCTTCACATGGCATGAGTCTTGCCAATGAGGACCTTATAGCTTAGTTGAAGAAATTTTGCATAAGTAAATCAGAAAAAGGAGAACCTGTGAACTATGTAGACAGTAAATAGAGTAGGAATGTAAATATACCAGTAATGGATAATTTTACCTTCAAAGAAGGTTTTATGGAGAAGAAAATACTTGAGCCTTGAGTTAATATGTGGACAAATAGGAAGAAGGTGGCATCTTAGCAGCATGAGCAAAGGCACAGGCTTGAAAACATAAAAGCAGATATTTAATAAATAAAAGTTTCTGCCTAAATTAGATTTGGCATTTTATATATATATATATATACACACAAACATACATACACATATCAATATATATACACACATATATCAGTATATATACACACATAAATATATATACATCCACCCATATATATAATCTTTAGCATTTAAAGAGTTAATATTTGCCAACCCATAGTTTATTCTCAAGCATTTATCTGATTTCTTGATTTCTACTGAGCTTCATAGGATAGTAGTTACTTACAAAGGGATATGTGTGGTGGAAGGATAAAATTAAGTGAGTAGTATATGGCTGCAATATTACTTTCATACATTTTTCCTGTAAAAGACTAATTAAAATTCAAAATTAACCAGAAACAACCATCAGGAAAGTCATTTTAAAAATCTCCAATATTAATTATCCCAATTAGTGGTTAATTTGATGAATAAGTCCTCTTTTAAATGCAGATGAGGATTTGTGTGGTATTTAGGGATCTTAGGCTTGTTTACTTTTTAGTTTATTCCTACTTGTGCCACTCCTCATGCCTGTTGAGCAGCTCCTAAAATTCTTAGCCCTGTATCAGATATGTCGTCTTTTTGAAAAATGGTAAATAACTCTTAAAAATTCTGAGAGTGCATTTTTATTTTTTTAGAAGGTTAAATGTGTAGTTCAATTATGTTTTTATAGCTTTTCCATTTTACCCAGTATTTATATTTGTTCTGACATAATTTCTCTGTTATACAATATTAGAACTGAGAGATAAACTTTTACTAAGATTCTACCGAATGCAGATCATAAATGTTACAAATGGTTATGTTTGAAAGCTCTAACTTACCCAGTAGATTACCCAATACACTGATCATTTTTATCCCCCAACCAACATTTTATGCTATGTGGCCAGGTTACTGTGTAAGACATAAATGGTTGGGATGTGATTTACCAAAGAGAGAAGAGGGTAAAAAACATCAAGTCTGAAGAGACCTTGAAAAATAATTAGGATTGTATTTTATCTTTTCAACAGCAAGTCTGGTTGGGAAGTTGCATTATATCTCCTTAGTGCATGTGTCAACAATTATTTCCCATCACACCTCTTTTTTTTTTTTTAAGCTCAAGGAGAAATTGAAGCCATAGTCGTGCCTGTTTGCTTAGCGTTCCTATTGACAACTCTTCTGGGAGTGCTGTTCTGCTTTAATAAGCGAGACCTGTAAGTACCCTTATTCATATTTTTGCATTTTCTCCCAGCTCTATTGAGCTGTAATTTACATGCAATAAAATTTATCCATTTTAAGTGTACAGTTTGATGAATTTTTGTAATTACATACGGACGTATAACTACCACCACAATCACACTATAGAACATTTTCATCACTTTTATAAAGCTTCCTTGTTCTCCTTTATAATCTGTCCTCTCCACAACCCAACCCCAGGCAGTCATTGATCTGCTTTTCTGTAACGATAGTTTTGCCGTTTCTAGAATTTTTATTTATTTATCTATTTTGAGACAGAGTTTCACTCTTGTTGCCCAGAATAGAGTACAACGGTGCAATCTCAGCTCACTACAACCTCTGCCTCCCTGATTCAGACTCCAGCCTCAGCCTCCCAAGTAGCTGGATTACAAGCGCCCACCACCATACCCAGCTAATTTTTTGTATTTTTAGTAAAGATGGGGTATCACCATGTTGGCCAGGCTGGTCTCGAACTCCTGATTTCAAGTGATCCACCCTTATCTGCCTCCCAAAGTGCTGGGATTACAGGCATGAGCCATGGCCAAGAATTTTATATAAATACAAATAAATAGCATGTAGTCTTTTGTGTATGTCTTTCACGTAATATTTTTGAGATTCATCCATGTTGTTGCATATACTTCTCTCTCTCTCTTTTTTTTTTTGAGATGGAGTCTCACTCTGTTGCCCATGCCGGAGTACAATGGCATGATCTTGGCTCACTGCAGCCTCCACCTCCTGAGTTCAAATGATTCTCCTGCCTCAGCCTCTTGAGTAACTGGGATTATAGGCACTTGCCACCATGCCCAGCTAATTTTTGTGTTTACAGTTGAGATGGGGTTTCACCATCTTGGCCAGGCTGGTCTCGAACTCCTGACCTCAAGTGATTCACCCACCTCGGCTTCCCAAAGTGCTGGGATTACAGGCATGAGTCACCGCACCTGGCCTACCTTTTTCCTTTTTATTGCTGACTAGTATTCTGTAGTATGGATACATCAAAACTTTTAGTCTCATCTGTTATGGAAGTTTAGGTTGTTTCTAATTTTCAGCTATTATGAATAATGTTGCTATGAATATTCACATACAAAACTGTGAGCATGTTTTCCTTTATCTTGAACAAATAACTAGGAGTGAGAGTGCTGGGTCATATGGTAAGTATATATTCAACTTTATAAGAAACTGCCCAACTTTTTCACAGTGGCTACACCATCTTGGATTGCTGCCAACAGTATTCCATATTATTACCAACACTTAGTGCTGTCAGACTTCTTTCATTCTAGTGAGTGTGTAATACTATATCATTTTAATTTTAATTTTTCTGATGACTAGTAATGGATCTTTTCATGTGTTACTTACATATTTTCTTTTGTGATGTGTCTATTGAAATATTTTACTCATTTTCAAATTTGGTTATTTTGTTTACAATTGAGCTATAAAAGTGCTTTATATGTTCTGATTACAACATTGTTAAATACGTTTTGCAGACTTTTGTCCAGTCTATGCTTTGCTCTTTTGTCTTTTTTTTTTTTTTTTTTTTTTTTTTGAGACAGAGTCTTGCTCTGTTGCCCAGGCTGGAGTGCAGTGGCGTGATCTCGGCTCACTGCAAGCTCCGCCTCCCAAGTTCACGCCATTCTCCTGCCTCAGCCTCCCTGGTAGCTGGGACTGCAGGCGCCTGCCACCACGCCTGGCTAATTTTTTGTATTTTTGGTAGAGACGGGGTTTCACCATATTAGCCAGGATGGTCTCGATCTCCTGACCCTGTGATCCGCCCGCCTTGGCCTCCCAAAGTGCGGGAATTACAGGCATGAGCCACCGCACCCGGCCGCCCTTTTGTCTTAACTGTGGCTTTAGAAAAGCAGAAGTTTTACACCTGTAATCCCAGCACGTTGGGGGCCGAGGCTGGCGGCTCAAGGTCAGATCAAGGCCATCCTGGCCAACTCAGTGAAACCCCATCTCTGCTAAAAATACAAAAACTTAGCCGGGCATGGTGGCACGCGCCAGTAGTCCCAGCTACTTGGGAGGCTGAGGCAGGAGAATTGCTTAAACCCAGGAGGCATAGGTTGCAGTGAGCCAAGATCACGTCACTGCACTCCAACCTTAGTGACAGAGTGAGACTCCATCTGGAAAAAAAAAAAAAAGCATAAATTTTTTATTTTGATGAAATTCATTTTATCAATTTTTTTCTGTGGTTCCTGAGTTTTGTGTCCTGTTTGAGAAGTCTCTGCCAAACCCAGTATCAAAATATTTTCTCATGTTTTCTTCCACAAGTGCAATAGTTTCAGCTCTTAGTCTATGATCCATTTCAGGTTATTTTTGTGCATGGTGGAAGGTCAGCGTCAAGGTTCATTTTGTTCCTACAGATGTCTAATTCCATTGTCATTTATTTTGAAAAGACTGTCTTTTCCCCATTGAATTGCTTTGGTACCTTTGCCAAAAGCAATTGTCCTTATAAGTCTGTATCTATTTCCATACTCTCAGTTCTGTTTCATAAATGTATATATGTCCGTTCTTATGCCAGTACTGCCAGTACCACATTGTCTTGATTAGTATAGCTCTATAGTAAATTTTGAAAATAGGTAGAATTCTTCCAGTATGTTCTTTTTTAAAAGAAGTTATTTTGGCTAGATTTCTTTGCTTTTTCATATACATTTTAATTCAGCTTGTCAATTTTTTTTAAAACTATAGTTTTGATTGGGATTTTGTTGAATCTATAGATCAGATTTTATTGAATCTATAGGAGAGAACTGCAATCTTAACGCTATTGTCTTTCAGTCTGTGAACCTGGTTTATTTCTTTATGTATTTGGGTTTTGTTTAATTTACTTTTGCAGTGTTTTGTAGTTTTCAGTAGACAGGCCTTACATAACTTTTTTTGAATTCATGACAAAAGTATTTTTTGTTATTATAAGTGGAATATTTAAAAATATTTTCTAATTCTTAGTATGTAGAAATGCAATTGATTTTTTAAAATATATTCATCATATATACTGAGACTTTGATAAATTCATTTACTAGTAGCTTTTTGGATTCTTTAGGATTTTCTACATACACATTCATGCTTCTTGGGAGTAATTATAGTTGTTCTAATCTTTATGCTTTTAGTTCTTACTGGCTAAGACCTCTAGTACATATATCTAGACCATATAAGAGCATTGCATTGTTCCTAATTTTAGAGGTGAAAGTATTTAGTCTTTCACCATCACATGTGATGTTAGCTGTAGGTTGAAGTTTTTGCTTTGTGGGGTTTTTTTTTTTTTGTTTTTGTTTTTGTTTTTGTTTTTTTTGAGACTGACTGCTACTCTTGTTGCCCAGGCTGGGGTGCAGTGGTACAATCTTGGCTCACTGCAACCTCCACCTTCTGGGTTCAAGCGATTCTCCTGCCTCAGCCTCTGAGTAGCTGGGATTACATGGCATGCACCACCATGCCCGGCTAAATTTTTTTGTATTTTTATTTTAGTAGAGACGGGGTGTCACCATGTTGGCCAGGCTGATCTCAAACTCCTGACCTCAGGTAATCCACCCGCCTCAGCCTCCCAAAGTGCTGGAATTACAGGTCTGAGCCACCATGCCCGGCTGCTTTGTGGGGTTTTTTTCCCCTTTACTACTACTTCCAGGGGTAAGTTCTTATTTCTGTTTTGCTTTGCTAGCAATTTTTATCATAAATGGGTGTCACAATTTGGTCAAGTGCTTTTTCTGAATCTGTTGAGGTGATATGGTTTTTCTCCTTCCTTCCATGAATATGGTGAATTTTATTGATTTTCATATATCATCCTTGCATTCCTTGGATTTTGCTGTATTCAGTTTAATACTCTTCGTGTCTGTGTTCTTGAGTGAAGTTAGTCTGTCTTTGTGCCTTGTCTGTCTGGTTTTAAAATCAGGATAATACTAGCCTCATAAAATGAATGGAAACATGTTACCTTCTCTATTTTCTGGAAGAGTTTGTATAGTGTTAATATTGTTTCCTTTTGCCCAGAATTTTGTGGGAAGGTTTCTAATTAAAATTCAATTTCTTTATAAATATATCATAGCTTTCTTTTTCTTCAGTCTGTTTTAGTAATTTGTGTCTTTCGAGGATTCATTCATGGGTTTGTCTAGGTTGTCAGCTTTACTGCTTTTTATATTACTTCCAAATGTTATAGGTATTTCCTACAGGAGAGTCAGTCTGGTAGGCTCTCACTCTTTGAAGTACCATTCTCAGTAGTCACTTTTTAAAATTTGATTTTTATATTTGAACTTATTCTCAAGATGACCCATTTCCTGTGCACTTATGAACGTCTTTGAGCTAGGAACTGTATTAACTGTAAGGAAGACATATTTCAGTAGGTTTTTGATTATATGGCTATCCTAAATGAATTTTAAATATTGTTAGCCTTTTCTTATTAAAAATAATTTGGTATCAGTGGGAACATTAATTTGTTATCTGGATTCTTTTAATTGGAATACTACAACATGTGGCCTGGATAAAGATTTTAAGTTGTTTTAATTGCAGAATTTTGAGAGTTAAAAAAAAAATTGAACACTGATTAGATTTAGCCTTGTTAATTCATTATGAATACATTACAATCCTTATAAGAAAAATAATTTTTGTTTGGGGTAGAGTAGGTATTTTTTGTTCATTTAGGTGATTGGTTTGGTTTGTAAGTTTTTGATGAACATGTTTAGAAATAGGGACTGTTCATCGTTTATTATGTGTGGTTTTACATAGGCCATTTTTCTTTTCTCTTCAGAATTAAAAAACACATCTGGCCTAATGTTCCAGATCCTTCAAAGAGTCATATTGCCCAATGGTCACCTCACACTCCTCCAAGGGTAAGAGAAAATGCTTCTGAGTTGCTTATAATATACCGACATGTTAGTAGGTATATTGAGTATCTACAGATGTACCAAAAGATATTCAAGCTGAGTCAAAAAGTAAATGAAAATAAAATGGTACATAAATGAAAATTTTAATCAAAATTTAATATGTATGACACATTTTAGGGGTGTATCACCATCATAGCGTATTTGTTCTGATATTTTAAATTGTTTAGTAAACATTACAGATGTTTGGTTGAACTTGCAAACTGAAAACTTGAGGTGCTGAAACTGCTATGTGATGGTAACTACCTCAAGGCAAGCATTTTGGATTGAGTATTAAGACCAAGTTCAACAGTCTATCATTTTAGCACTGATGAAATGATCTCTGGGAAACTACTCTAAACTCTGAATTTTAAATATGCCCCAAAGGGGAACTCGTTTGTATTTATTATCCTCCAGTAGTCCTTAAAATTTATATTAACAGAGTAAAATGTATTATGTATTTTTATATTCTACAAAATCTCCATCATTCAGATTTGATTTTCCTTAATGTTTTCTAGTTTTCTGTCTGGTTAATCCTAGGCTGCCTAGTCTAGGCATGAAATATTAAATACTATTTATAGACCATTAGCTTATCAAAATGTAGCACCAACAATATTGATTTAGACTACTTAGACTCATTTTACAGTATCTGCATTTTGGGTAGTTGACAGTGACTTAGTGACATAATGCAGGTTATTTCTGTACCACTGAGAGTTACTGGGAAGTTTCAGAGATGCATTAACTCTGTGGCTTTAACTAATACTTGCCATATACAATTTTCTCTCTTCCTTAGCACAACTTTAGTTCAAAAGATCAAATGTATTCAGATGGCAATTTCACTGATGTAAGTGTTGTGGAAATAGAAGCAAATGACAAAAAACCTTTTCCAGAAGATCTGAAATCATTGGACCTGTTCAAAAAGGAAAAAATTAATACTGAAGGACACAGCAGTGGTATTGGGGGTTCTTCATGCATGTCATCTTCTAGGCCAAGCATTTCTAGCAGTGATGAAAATGAATCTTCACAAAACACTTCGAGCACTGTCCAGTATTCTACGGTGGTGCACAGTGGCTACAGACACCAAGTTCCATCCGTGCAAGTCTTCTCAAGATCCGAGTCTACCCAGCCCTTGTTAGATTCAGAGGAGCGGCCAGAAGATCTACAATTAGTAGATCATGTAGATGGCAGTGATGACATTTTGCCCAGGCAACAGTACTTCAAACAGAACTGCAGTCAGCATGAATCCAGTCCCGATATTTCACATTTTGAAAGGTCAAAGCAAGTTTCATCAGTCAATGAGGAAGATTTTGTTAGACTTAAACAACAGATTTCAGATCATATTTCACAATCCTGTGGATCTGGGGAAATGAAAATGTTTCAGGAAGTTTCTGCAGCAGATCCTTTTGGTCCAGGTACTGAGGGACAAGTAGAAAGATTTGAAACAATTGGGATGGAGGCTGCAATTGATGAAGGAATGCCTAAAAGTTACTTACCACAGACTGTACGGCAAGGTGGCTACATGCCTCAGTGAAGGACTAGTAGTTCCTGCTGCAACTTCAGCAGTACCTATAAAGTAAAGCTAAAATTATTTTATCTGTGAATTCAGATTTCAAAAAGTCTTCACTCTCTGAAGATGATCATTTGCCCTTAAGGACAAAAATGAACTGAAGTTTCACATGAGCTATTTCCATTCCAGAATATCTGGAATTCTACTTTAAGCACTACATAAACTGACTTCATCCTCAGACTAGCTGAATGATTTTGTGCTGTTTCAGGATGTTTGCACTGAAGAAAAATAGAAAGCTTATTAGAAAACTTTTTGTTTTGCTACATAAAAAACAAGGTATTTAAATAATAAGCAGTAATATGCTTAGTGAGCACAGCTATACTGATTTTGATTAGTCATCAAAGTGGCTTAGGGACAGTTAATATAAAAGATTAGAGGAGCAAGGTGTAGACCATCTACTTCAGCTAAAATAACTTAAAAAGAGATCCATAGGCCATAACTATATGAGCCCAGCTTTTGTAATCTGCCAAAAAAAAATGAGCAGCCTCGTGTATATCAATGTACACAATATTCCTTAGGTCCCTTCCATTGGTAGTGATGCTGCCAGTTATTACTGGAGAAAAGGAATTCTAGAGCTTTAACTTGGCAGGTTAAAAGTACTCATTTTTTATTCATCAATAATTAGTAATCTCACTAGTTTTCAAAAATTTGCATATTATTGACAACCTCTTTGAAGAACTATTTCACAAACTCAACAGAGTGCCATGATAAGAGCTAGGGATCCCCCAAACTATCTCAAGCATCTAAAAAATTGCCATTTTAAAAGGCTTAAATTGTAGTAATAAAGGGGGAAAAAGAAAGTGGTAGTAAAGGGGAAAAAAAAAAAACCATAAAGCATCTAAAAGAATGGCATTTTTAAAGGCTTAAATTGCTGATGTTTATATATATACACACACACACACATATATACACACATATCATTGACCTTAAGACTTCAGAGAATTGGGTAGATGAAGCACTTTATATAGTATATATCTTCAGCTTAAATTTGTTTAGAGTACTTTTTAAAATTTTTAAGTAGGTAAAGATTTAAAACTTTTTATTTTTAGTGAATGTTTGAAGCAAACTAAGATGACTTGGGCAATATTTACCAAAACAAAACAGAACCCCAAAAAATGTACATCTTGATCTTAGCAAATATCCTTATTGTAGAGACAGTAAAGAGATGGTATGTTAATATCTGCTGTTCTGAGGTAGGGTGGAACTTAGTTCTACATTGTGATTTAGGAATTTTTAAAACCCTTTTTCTTCAAGGGAGAAGTGACCCAGGCCTCAAGTTTAATGCTAAAGCCACTAGTGTACTTATGCTGTCCCCTAACCACCACTTGGCATTATGGAGACAGAGGCTAAATATAGGGGCTTTCTTAAGAAAGTAAGAGGAAATTAGCAAGCATTATTAGTGATTGACTACTGCTATCAAGTGAATTCAAAGGAAACAGATTTTTAATGCCATATTTAAGTTACAGAAACCAGGCATGCTTAGAATAGTTTCTAGAGGTTATTGGAGAATAGAAAGCTAAGAAAACTTTGTATACATTTACAATTGAAATATAATTACACTTTTTACTCTCAGAATATTATTCACATTAGGCCTCCTGTTTATCTTTTATATTCTTGCATTTATATAACACCTGATCCTTTCAAAGTTCTTTCACATATTATATGATCGTCTTTATGAAAAAAAATGCTTTTTTCTGATATATTCAGTTTCCCACTTGAGACAAAATTAGATTAATAGAGTCACTAATTCAAAGTAGATGAGGAAAATCAGGCACAGAGAAGTAAAGGTAGGGAGAGACCCAAATTTACACAACAAGATAATGATATTGCCAGCGTTTAAGTTGGTCATCAAAGGCTGAGCTGGATTTGTCTTGCTATATGTGTCAGGAAATTTATACCTATTACATTTTCCATTTTCTCAAAATAAGTCACATGACTGTAATGTTTAGCTGCAACTTATAAGAAATAGTGTCATGAAGAATGTTTTAGTGTGAGGTTTGTACATTTCAGAGTCAGTTATACAATGTGAACTCTTGATCTATGGGAATGAGAATGGAGGATCATTGAAGGCCATGATACAAACAAATGTACATGTTAAAGCCTGTATAAAACATGGTACAGTGAGTGAATACCCCCATCCCCAAGAACACTTTATACATATTAAATGGGTATATGATTACTGTCCAAAAATGCATTCCGGAAATGAACATTCATTTGAGCACTAATATATAATGTACATCTTCTGCCCTAAGGAGAAAATAAATTATAAAACTTGTTTTACATTCAAAATTACTTTCCCGAGCATGTCTTAGAGTAATCTGTGTGTTGATGCATGTAAATTGTACTTTAGGTAGGCAAAGAAACATCTGGTTATTTATGTAAAAACTAATCTAATAAAGTTAGTGACTTTATCACTTTAAATCTTTAGAGTCTAAAAGTGGTGTTTAAAGTAACACTAGCACATCAGAGAACTTTGTCTGGACAAAACTAGTTCACTCACTGCTTCTGCAACTGCAGTTGCTCCCTTCAGGGTTATAGAAAAAGGACCCAAATGTTACATGTGTTGATATTATAACTTGTCAGTTACTGATGTCTGTAGTATCCTACCCTCACCTCTGAAAGGGATAATACTGAATAATTACTAGAAAACTATAAAACTTCACACTTTGTACCATTAAGACCTAAAATTTTAATCCTATCCTTTTTTATGATGGATCAGTCAGCACTCGGGAACAGCAGCAAGGAAAAAAAGCAAATTTCATTCACATATTCTGTGTTCATCTCTCTTCTCTACCTAATTGTTCATTTAATTTCAGCCTTGTTCCTTGATAAGGGATTTTACCACATGAAGTCATCCAGTGTCCCTAGCTCTTACTGTGAAGTTAGTGGAGTATAATTACAAATGTTACAACTTAAAAATGTTACAAAACATTTATCGAAGCTCATATTTAGAGTATCTAGTTTGAGAAATAGAAATCAATTATTAAAGATGTCTTTTTTCTACCCATTTAACTAGTTAAAGCCATGACATGTAAATGTAGAAGTAGAATAATCATACAGAATTCCCTAAAATGTTTCTGTTTACTAACATTGAGCAAGTACATCAAGTAGAGAGATCTTCCTTCATTCTGTTATAGTCCACATCATTCTAACTTTGCTCAGTTATTATTAAGAGCATATTCCTAAACCATACACTTTTATTTCAATAAAGTTTTATTTTGTTGAGATGAATAAAATATCAAAGTTATAAGCTACATAAGACAAAAGTTCAATTGTTCAAAAAAATTTACTGGGATAGCTTTCTATTATAGGGATTGTTAGATTATATTGCTCTGGTAAGATTACTTTCTAAAAAGTTTGTACTTTTCTGTAAAATAAAAGAATATGGAATCATAAAATGGCACGTGTTTTAGGGTTAGCCTAAAATTGGGCATTGTGATCGATTTCAAAGAAGGTATGAACTAGCAGGCTTACAGCCTAATCTTTGGACTGGTCCTTGGCAGCGTTCCTTTTCAGACTCAAACAGAATTCAGATAGATGTAAGTCAAAACAAAACTTTACAAAGCCAAGCATATTATCTTTTGCATTAACCTATTTCTCCATCATACATGATACTAGTATGTGCATTAGCATGATATTCTCATATACATTATATTAAAAATTAAAAGGTGGCAGCTCAGGGTGAGCTCTTCTGTTGTTCATTTGTTCCTAAATTTTTAAGGGCTTTTTCTCAGTCAATAGTTTGTACAAACTGGTTAGTTTAACTTCATTACCCATTTCATTAAAGTTGATGGATCGTGATAAGATGCATTTAAGGCCAATAGTGATAGATGTTTTTTTATCTCTTGAACACAAGCTTTGTCTGAATGATACTCTTTTATCTCTTAAACACAAGCTTTGAATGATAACTACAGGTTTTAAGTGCTGTTACATTAATACCATAATGTGATGTGTTAGAAACAAAGGGATATTTCAAAGGTAGGTATTTGAAAATTCTCTAGTCTCAATGTATATGTGTATTGAATATACTCTAAAAATAAATGTGCAATTTGCTAGTAGGACAATGCAGTGATTAGCATTAGGTATGTCTCTTTTATATCCTAGCTGTGTCCCACTTTCTTCTAAGTGCAATCCTTTCATGTTCACTTGCTGTTTTATTCTATCTACTCTTAACTGCATTTGGAAGGCTTGTTTAGAGTATAGCATGTATTTTTACCTTTGCAGTGAATTGCATGTGCTAATTGTAACCACAGCTATTTTTATGTTGACATAACTCCAAATGTTATATTAAATGTTCTATTATATATCAGCTCTAATCCCTTAAGTAAAGTTTAAGAAATAAATTCTTGTTCAAATTTTTTTCTGTATGTGGTTACTATCATCTGACTACGCATATTTGTAACAGCATTTATCATTAGTGGTGTTAGGTAAATAAGCATCTTAGCGTATATGAGGTGCTTCATGTGGGTTTTGTGACATTTTAAATGTTTGACATAATGGAATGTGATTTAAAAGAAAACCAGTACACTATCTTGGCCTTAATAACATAGAATGGAGATGGCAGATTTATCCACTAGTTTTCCAGATTTACTGTTTAATAGCTGAGGTCTGAAATCGCAGCATCCTACCTCCTAGTGGACTTTAAAAAAAAAAAAAATCTACTTGGTTGTCAAGAGCCCAAGTATGGAGGTGCTGCGCCATCTTGTGGCCGTCTGTGCCCACCCCGCACTGCTGGAGTCTCCATCCTTGCTGCAGTGAGACTTGAAGGAGATTGATACATGGCATCCTCCTGCTACTTCTTGAGGTTACTAAGTATTATATGAAACGAATCAGTCAGCAAGTCCACCTGGAAGGAAAAGAAAATCTCAACTATTAATGTGCCTTCACATTGTGATTTTATCTAAAAAAATGCAGTGAGTCAAAAAACCCACAAGCCAGCCAACAGTAAGTCCTTCACATATATACCAGTTTATAGAAATAACATGTCAGCTTTGGGCTATGTGCTCCTTTGTTTAAAATCTTCTATTTGGTTATGGCTTGTGTAGGCTCATCTTATCCTAATTTGTGTGATGGATACAGTCCATCCTGCTTTGGAAAAGATATGTAATTCCTTGAGAGCATCCTCTTTCCCTAGCCCAAAGGCAGTGAAACAGTTTCCTTGTTCAGGATTGCTTAACTTTCCATTTAAGCTTTTTCTTTTTAAATTAATACAAACTTCTACACTTTCAAAATATGAAACATATTACAACTATGTATAGGCTCTTCCATACTTAAGTCCAGTGCTTGGGCAAGTTAATGGAGTGAAGAGAATACGAGCAAAGAGGAACTGAGGTAGAAAAAGAAGAATGTGTGAAAGCAGCATGAAGCTCAGCCAACTCGGAATCAGGGTGAACAGCTCGAGTCTTGTTGCTGCTGATTGGGGTTGGCTCTTGGACAACTTAGATCATGGAAAGGCTGCTTGGGTTCTCCATAGCTTAAAAGTTCTGTCTCCATCGAGGGAGGAAAATCTACCTTTCAACTCAAAATTCAATATTTATTTTTATATACAGCTATTTTCCCCAACCGCTAAAGATTTTCGACAGATATGAAGCCAGAGCTTAGTTTTAGAAACCTGTGGACATTCAAACCTGATTCTTCTATTCCCTGTGACTATGGTTATGTCATTTTACATGTCAAAAAAGTTTATCTAGAATTGTCATTTCTTATTTTTGAGTTTTTTTAGTGAGAGTTATCCCCTCACTTAAATGGCTTCTTACTTAAACATCTGTGCATGCTGTATGAAATTGGAGTATTTCTGGGATAACATGGTGAGATATATGGTGGTAATCCAGACACAAAAATAAAAGCCCAAAAAAAAAAAAAAACAAAACCCTCAGGTAAAGTATTTCTCTCTCTTCAGCTGTCTCATTAGCCCTGGCTGTGGATGGTCCTAAGACAGGCTAGCCAGAGTAATTCAGTGGCCACAAGTGGTTTCTCCCCCAGAGTGCTGGTTTGAACTGAATGAGACTGGCCTGTTGACTAGAAATCTAATACCTCAGTCCAGGCCTACTTTCCTAGAACACTCTTCACTTAGTAACAGGTCCAAGACACAACTATTAAGTATACATCTGGGTCCTGTCCCTGTAGGGAAGGGTTTTCCTTGCAGTCTTGCCTGTAGCCAGAAGCGGCCTGTTGACTAATGATAGCTTTTAAATGAATTCATAGAAAATTCTAGCAAATAGGCTCTATAAGCTTCTATGAGAGGCATAATGCTTTTAAATGCATGGCGTGAAGGGGAATATTTAAATAAAAAGGCACTGAGATTCTGACAGTAGAAACCATAATTCTGCACAAGCATTCCGAGAATGAAAAGTCAGCCACTCTTCAGGTCAGTGTGGATTTTGCCAGTTGTTCAATCTAGACATATGAACACCAGGGCTACCCAGCCAGCATTAGTTCCTAGAAAGGACCCCCAAGAAACTCTAACTGCCACGGTCAGAATCAAGACTAGACATTGTTGCTGGGGGTGCAGGACCGCTCCTCTTCAAATGAACCAGAAGACCTTTCTGATCACCTGCTGGGGGCCACATGCCGGAGCAGGGTGTCCAAAGGTGAGCAAATACATGCCATCTATGAAGTGTTTACTGTGGGTTATGAAATCCTAGAAACTTATGAGGTAAATACCTGCACCATTTACAAACGCAGGCTCCAAGAGGTTGAATAACTTGCCCAGGGTCATGTGGTTGACAAACAGTGGAGGTCCAACTCCAACCTGATCCAAAGTCCGCATTCTTTGATGTGTACGCCAATTGTACCCAACCACTTAAGCAAAATCCTTGATGATGTCATGCCCTGGCTAACTTGTGGAGAATGCACATCTGCTTCCCAGGCCCTTCAAACTCCCCTGAGGTTCTCTTCCCCTCGTCGTCTCCCTCCACACCACCCTTGTTTGTGAATATGAGGCACCTCATGCCCTCAAGCAGCCCCCTGCCACTGCCTACCTTGAGGTGTCCTAACTGAGCCCAGAGCAGTGTTTCTCCTTATGCCCTCAAGGTTTACTCCTCGGCCGGCTCCCCACCCCTACTAGCACATACATTTGCTCTGACCCTATAGAGCAACACCTGCCAAAGACGTTAATGTGTCCCACTTTGCTGAGAATGCACCCTCACATGACCCCCTAGAGTCTCATTCTTCTGGCCAAAGAAAGACTCCTCTAATGGTGGAATCTAGCCCATGGCAACTAGTGACAGGAGGATCTCTGGCAGGGGCCTTTCCTGGGTGCTCAGTCCACGGTCCAGTCCCAGGTGGTTCTGTCGGCAGACTTCCCCGGGCCTGCTGCCTAGCGCAGGCACCTGTCCCAGCCTGCCTCACCTTCACAATGCCGCCAGCCACTCCACTCCATCTCCTGCCACTCCCAGAGGGGCTGCCTGCTGCTGCCCCACTGTGCTAACCTCATTCCCCATGCTTGCTTTCTGTCCTTTTGGGGCCTCGCTAGACCTTTCCAACCCCCTAGCTCCACACTTTATAGTTTCCGGAACATACTGAGTTTCTTCTAACCTAGCTCATGCACATGATTTCCTCTCATAGAATGTTCTCCAGTCCCCAGTTCCTGTTAAGCTGGGAAATTCTTACCGGTTCACCAAAAATCAACTTAAATAGATACCCTCTTCAGGGAAATCTTCCATTCTCCTCTCTCCTTCCCCCTGAGTTAAGGGCCTTCTATACCCTGACACCTACTGCTGGGCCTCTGGAGAGAGGCCCTGGCTCAGTCCTCTCCTGGCCCAGCATAGTGCTTGGTGTTTGGCAGAGCTTGCTTATATGAAGAGGTAAGTGGGTGAATAAACAGGTTATTTTTAATTTTAAAAAATGTTTAAAATATGTCTCAGGTTTCATCTAATCCAGAGTTGCACAGTGCCATGGGCAGTCAGGAATCTGCCTCCTTTGCACCTCCAACCTGGGATCATTTCCTGATTCCCATCCCACCCTGGCTACAGGCAAGAGCTTCCCCCACCCCCACTGAGAGAGAGTCTTGCTCTGCTGCCCAGGCTCAAGCAGTCCTCCTACCTCAGCCTGCAAGTAGCTCAGACTACAAGCTGCACTGCCATGCCTGGCTAATTTTTCTTTCTTTCTTTTTTTTTTTTTTTGTAGACACAGGCTCACTGTGTTGCCCAGGCTGGTCTCAAATGCCTGGCTTTAAGCCATCTTCCATCCTTGACCTTCCAAAGTGCCGTGATTATAGCTGTGAGCCACCATGCCTCGGCAAGAGCTTTCATTTGAAGCAAAATACATACTCAATCCAAAAGCAAAAATTTAGAGAAAATTAAAGTTGGATGGATCCTTACTAATCATTTGTCCAAACTCCTCATCCTGGACAAGGAAAATGAGGTCCAGAGAAGAGGGGCCAGTAAACTTTCCAACAGCACAGGAGAAAAGGCTGGGTTTGTGGGTTATAAAAGGACAGCACTGCCCTTTGGGAAGTTACTGTCTAGCGAGGAAGACGGAGTGAACCAGGATCAGGCTCCGCCTTAAGAACACATCAGAAAGTGCAAGCAGGCTCGGGCCACACAAAGCAGACTACGACTAACCCCTGGCCAAACACCAGGCAGCCCCAAATACAGAACAATCCCCCAATTCCTCAATGAGAAGATCCTAAGAAAAGTTTTTGGACAACTTAACTGTGTAAGCCTTACAGATGTTGATTAAATAGATGTCTGCCTATGATCCGTATTTTAAGTAAGATGATGTGGAACAATGCAGAAATACAGAATTGATTTTTTTCACTCGTACCTCATGATAGTTCCATGCAACTCTTCACCTGCAGTTGGACACTGAGGTCCTTCCTCATCATTACCAGATCCCCTTTGTGAATCATTGGCACAGGTTTTGGGAGCTCGTTCCTAACATTTCTATCTAGTTGTGTGAGAGACAGCAGACGATGCTGTCATGGAAAACAGTATTCAAGCCTTAAGTATCCACTTTTATCTTAAGAGACTTTCCCCCATCCCAATAATGTAACCTCTTACCATTTTGCTTTTTAAAATGGTCTTTAAAAAACTTTACACTGAAATCTAACCTAGTTAATATTGAGATCATATCCCAGGAATAATGACTAAATCCCTGTTCTATGACTTTGTCTCCTTTTATGCCAGTTCCTTCTGGTGATCTCCATGAGCCTCTTGAAATTAAAAATTAACATTGGATGACGTCATTTTGGTGAATGGGTCTTTCACAAACAGAACTTTTGTGTTTAAATAATGAAGAGAGGCCAGGTACAGAGGCACACGCCTGTAATCCCAGCATTTTCGGAGGCCGTGGCAGGTGGATGACTTGAGGTCAGGAATTTGAGACCAGCCTGGCCAACATGGTGAAACCCCATCTCTACTAAAAGTAAAAGAATTAGCCCGGCTGATTGAATTAGGGGACTGCTTGAGGGCTTGGTGGTGTGTGCCTATAATCCCAGCTACTTGGGAGCCTGAGGCAGGAGAATCACTTGAACCCAGGAGGTGGAGGTTGCAGTGAGCCGAGATCATGCCACTGCACTCCAACCTGGGTGACAGGGCGAGAATCTGTCTCAGAAAAATAATAAATAAATAAACACGAAGAGAGAAAGTGTGATATGAGAAACTTTGTAAGTACTTTGCTAAAGGACTCCCTCTTTTTGGGGGAAAGATTTTTCAGAAAACATTTTATGTTCAGGCAAAAAGCTGTGCTCATCCGGGGTGCCCTCTTCTGTAGAATTTTGTCATGCAGGCATGAGCTGGTGACGAGGAGAGCCAGCAGTGTCCACGAACTATTTTCAATTAATGTTGCCTCAGTTCTCTGGGTCAGACTAAACTATAATTCCTATTGTTACAATGAGACTTATATTTCAGGACTGGCCACAAGAATTTTGGTTGACCTCTGAGCAACATCCAGATATTCCCTGCCCTCTTCCAGCCCTTTGCCAAAGATGTGACTTCAAGTAAGGAGGATCCCTCAGTCCTCGTATCTCCATCAGCCCCAGCAGGGACACAGATGAGTTTATCTACAACCCATGCTCAAGTGCTCGTGGGGAGGTCATCTTACAGTCCTGCTCCCAGGACAGAAATGAATGCCCAAGCTGGCACCTAATCATAGACCTCTGACCTTAATTGAGGCAGGTTCAAAAGAGACGTCTAATCACCACCTTTTCTTTGAGACACAGACTCACGCTGTGGCCCAGGCTGGAGTGCAGTGATACACTCTTACGTAACTGCAACCTCGAATTCGTGGGCTGAAGCAATCCTCCTGCCTCAGCCCCACGGGCAACTGGCACTGCAGACGTGGGCCACCAGACCTGGCTCATTTTTAAAAAAAGCTTTGTAGAGACAGGGTCTCACTATGTTGCCCAGGCTAGCCTCAACATCCTGGCCTCAAGCGATGCTCCTGCCTTGGCCTCCCAAAGTGCTGGGATTACAGTTGTGAGCCACTGTGCCCGTCCAACCACAACCCAACCACAAGGCAACATCAAACAGGTTTCTGTCTTCTCCAATAGAGTCATGTGTGAATGTAAGCCAGCCCCATTTCCAAACCAGGAGGCTTTCTTTGTGCAGATAATTCTGCAGGTGTCAGATTTTCTCCTGATTCCATGATAAACAAAAGGTCACAATCTGGTGATGTCAAAGGGCCTCCCATAGCAGAGAGAAGAGTAAGAAACACAGTGGGTGAGACAAGAGAGGTACCCAGGGCACACAGTCATGGGAGGCACTCAGTGCCCTTGGCCGACCCCGAGAGCGAGCACCTCCTTCTGTTGTGAGCCCTAGACTCGCCCCAGTCCAGGCCCTGCTTGGTGGCGATGTCATCAGCTGGGGAGCTGGGCTTTCTGTCATTCATCCCATGAGATGGGGACTATTCCAGTTCTCACATTTCTTGTCTTTGAGATTATTGTGGCACCTCCTTGAGGAATGGACTAGAGAGGGTAAGCCTGGGACAGGACACTACTCAGGAGCACTTTTCTCATCGGGGTGAAGTCTGAAGGGGGCTGAGGCCAGGAGGAAAATAGGAAATCTAAGCCAGCTCAGGAGCAGCGCTGCTAGATGAGGCGACTGGTTAGCTGAAGGCTCCAGGGAAAGAGAGGGGCAACGAGCCAGAGACGCGAAGGAAGGGTAGCTGCTCCCAAGCCTGGGGATACCATGTCCAAGGAGAAGCATCCTGCAGAGGGTGAGGGAGGCCTGAGGCTCCAGAAACCAGGTGGCGCCTCCCCTCCTGAGGAGGCCTGTGCGTTGCTTGCAGAGGCTCATGCGGTGTCCACGCCACGACTCTGGCTGTGTCTACCAGAGGTGGGGAGGGAGGGTTTCTAGATTGTGGGACTGGCCTGGGACCCTAACAATGGCATCTCCAGATGAGCACTAACGGTAAATAGCTGAGAAATAGCTCATTTCCTCTTTTTGGACAATTCTAGACAATCCCCTGCCCAGCTTCTCCTCCATGCCTCCTCCTTTATTCCAGCACCACCGCCTAGCCTCCCCCAGGCCTGCCGTGAGGTTCTGGGGTCCTCCAGCCTGGGCAGACCCCTTCTTGTTTGTGGAGAGTATCAGGAAGGTGACCCTGAGAGAGGGCTGGAAAATAGGGGACTCTTGCCCTAGACACTCACAGCTGGGTTCATACCTCCCCAGAGTCTGCCCCTCCCCTGGCCCCACACGGAAATGAAAACCAATGCAAAGCCGCCCTTTAGAAACAACATGGGCTTTTCTCACCTCAGTTACCTCATCTGTGGTGATGACAACAAGCGCCGCTGTAATTCTCCCCGCGCTCACTATGTGCCAAGCACCATGTGCAGCAGACAGTGGTAGAAAGAAGTGGTAGAATCATGGCTTCATTTCACTGCCCCAATGGTTGTGGTGATACTATTTCACCCATTTTACAGATAAAGCAACTGAGGTTTAGAGAGGTTGAGGAACTCGTGGAAGGCAACAGAGGAGCAGGGAGCAAAGCTGGGACTTAAAATTTGGTCTGACCCCAGTGCTCCTGCTTCAAACGACTACATTCTACCTTCAAAATAGGGGAGCACTGGACTGGGCGCAGTGGCTCACGCCTGTACTCCCAGCACTTTGGGAGGCCGAGGTGGTGGATCACCTGAGGTCGGGAGTTCGAGACCAGCCTGACCAACACGGAGAAACACTGTCCCTGCTAAAAATACAAAATCAGCCGGGCGTGGTGGCGCATGCCTGTAATCCCAGCTACTCGGGAGGCTGAAGCAGGAGAATCACTTGAACCCGGGAGGTAGACGTTGCAGTGAGCCGAGATTGCACCATTGCACTCCAGCCTGGGCAACAAGAGCAAAACTCTGTCTCAAAAAAAAAAAAAAAAAAAAAAAAAAAAAGGGGAGCACCGACTCCAGAGCTGGCCAGGCTGGGATTAAACAAGATAGTCTTTGAAAAACACATAGGCTAGTACCTGGTGCGTGTTTTGTAAATACGTGCTCTGCATTTTGTGTTGCCAAATCTGGCAACAGGATCCGCCCCCATCTCCACCAGCTTCCCTGGGCTTTGCTTCCCACTGTGGGCACCTGCAGCTATCTTTCCACAGCTTCCCTCAGGCTACCTGAGCCTGACTCCGGGCCTCCAAGCATACAGTCGAAGGTGCCTGGAGGTTTCATACCCTGTGGGGATGGCTGTTACTAATGACTGAGGAGCTTAGGAGTGTGACAGCCCAGGCCCCTTGCCTGGGGAGGACACACGCCGAGGACTGAGTCACTTACCTCCAGCATCATCTGGGAATGAGACTGGCGCTGCCCTGCAGGGCTCTGCCTGAAACCCCACCCTGCCCTGGCGTCTTCCCCTCCTCTCAAGCCTCCCTCACTCGCTCACCAGTTTCTCTTGGGAATATGCCCTGGATGAATTAGTTACACCTGGATGTTTGTCTCAGGATTTGCTTTTGGGGAACTTAACCTGAGATTCCATTCCTAACCTCATCCCTGTACAAATACAGCATTCAGAATTGGGACACTTTGGGCGTGGCCCGATACCTTCGGTGACAGTGGGAAGGTGTTCACAGGAGGGTCCAGGTGATGGTTGGACACAGAACCACCCAAAGCGTCAGATTCACTCACCAGACCTCATTTTAGCAAACTCCAGCAGGGCCCATCAGGATTACCTGTCAATGCGTCACACCACCCAGTCTGGGACCAGCTCTAACAAGAAATATGGATGAGGGGAAACCACGACTGGGTCCTGTCAGCCTGCAGGTGCCTTCCTGCCTCTCCACCCACAGGCCAAGTTGACCCCAACCCCATGCCCTCCACCTGGGACCACCCTGCTTCCAAGTAAGTAGCAGTTCCCTGAGTGGCCTCCGCAATGGTCTCCAATTAGATGCTAGCAGGGCATTTGCATTGCAACACTCAGCCAGAGATATTCTATCCAGCTGGCAACAGAGAGGCAGGCTCCCAGGCCAGTGATATGGTTTGGCTGTGTCCCCACCCAAACCTCATCTCGAATTGTACTCTCATAATTCCCACGTGTTGTGGGAGAGACCAGGTGGGAGATAATTGAATCAGGGGAGCAGTTTCCCCATACTGTTCTTGTAGTAATGAATAAGTCTCACCAGATCTGGCGGTGGTGTTTTTTTTTGTTTTGTTTTGTTTGTTTGTTTTTTTGTGATGGAGTTTCACTCTTGTTACCCAGGCTGGAGTGCAATGGCACGATCTCAGCTCACTGCAACCTCCGCCTCCCAGGTTCAAGTGATTCTCCTGCCTCAGTCTCCTGAGTAGGAGGGATTACAGGCATGCACCACCATGCCCGGCTCATTTTGTATTTTTAACAGAGACAGGGTTTCTCCATGTTGGTCGGGTTGGTCTCGAACTCCTGATCTCAGGTGATCCGCCACCTCAGCCTCCCAAAGTGCTGGGATTACAGGCGGGAGCCACGGCCTCTGGTTGATCTGATGGTTTTATACAGTTTCCCCTTTCACTTGGTTATCCTTCTTTTCCTGCCTGCTGCCATGTAAGACATGCCCTTTGCCTTCCACTATGATTGCAAAGCTTCCCCAGCCACGTGGAACTGTGAGTCCAGTAAACCTCTTTCCTTTATTAATTACCCAGTCTCGAGTATGTCTTTATTAGAAGTGTGAGAAGAGACTAATACAATTAGCTTTGTTATTTTAGAATTTATAAATGTTATCACACTTGTAAACATGCCGTGAGTTAAGTTAGCTTCCCACCTGTTAAGTTAGCTAAGCCCTGACTCTGACAAGGGACTCAGCCTAAGGCATTAAGATGCTCTCACAGGGAAGGTGCCCATCTGGAAGCCCTGCAAGTCCACTCTGCTGTCTGTAGCACAGTGACGGGTCACCCATGCTCAGTCACCCAGGCTGGAGTGCGGGCCTCAGGGGTACCGTCCTGAGCTCCTTCACTCAGGGCTCTCCCAAAGAAGGAGGTCAGGAGGATTTGAAGGATGATATTCAGGACTCCTGGGGTTTTCATTTTGTTTTCTTTTTTGGAAGATTTTGTGCCGGGCGCAGTGGCTCATGCCTGTAATTTCAGCACTTTGGGAGGCTGAAGCAGCAGGATTGCTTGAGGCCAGGAGTTCAAGACCAGTCTGGTCTGAGTAACAAAGCAAAACCCCCATCTCTAAAAAAAAAAACCAAAACAATCAGCTGGGTGTAGTGGCATAATCCCAGCTATGTGGGAGGCTGAAGTGGGAGGATTCCTTGAGCCCAGCAGATGGAGGTACAGCGAGCCATGATCCCACCACTGCACTCTGACCTGGGCCACAAAGTTAGACCATGTTTCTAAGAAAAAAAAGACTTTTAAAAAAAAAATTCTTTTTTTTTTTTTTTTTGAGACGGAGTCTCGCTCTGTAGCCCAGGCTGGAGTGCAGTGGCCGGATCTCAGCTCACTGCAAGCTCCGCCTCCCGGGTTCATGCCATTCTCCGGCCTCAGCCTCCCGAGTAGCTGGGACTACAGGCGCCCGCCATCTCGCCCGGCTATTTTTTTTGTATTTCTTAGTAGAGACGGGGTTTCACTGTGTTCGCCAGGATGGTCTCGATCTCCTGACCTCGTGATCCGCCCATCTCGGCCTCCCAAAGTGCTGGGATTACAGGCTTGAGCCACCGCGCCCGGCCAAAAAATTCTTGTTTTATATTTTTGGTGGGGAAGGGGTACTGAGGGGATAAGGATCTAGAAAAGAGTGAAAATTCTGATATATGATGGGAAAACATTGCTTTGGGTTCAAGAGAAGATGCCTTTGGACAGCACATTCTCCCTTTGGTTAAAGTAAGGTGTTCTCTGGAACCAGCCCCTGAGACGTCATGAAATCGTCAGTTTAGGAGGCTGCTCTCTTACCATCAGGAAGGAAATCGGCATCCTGCATGCCTGTCATTTTTCCTGGAACTCATAGTTTTTCCTGAAGGACAACAAAGTCTGGCTGATAAAACGCTTGGGAGGTATTTGACATCCAGAATCCTTAGCATTTGCTGACTCATAGGGAAAACTGCAATTTTGTTTCTAAGTAAATACATATTATTCTTTCAAAAGGCCAACTGGAAGTGTTTTGTGACCTGTGGCTTGTTTCCTGTGAAGGAACATTTGAAATCAAGTCCCTGGGAGATGTGTGAGGTGCACGTATGCAGTCGTGGTTTTGACTAAACCAGCACCCTAGGCTTTTCACTAACTGGGGTACACCTTCATGGACCCCTGAGCACTGCACAAACTGCAGCACTTGCTAATCCTGAAGAATTCTGAATTCAGATGAAAGTTCATTTGGACCTTACTATTATTGGACTTTCCCTTATTCAGCCTTCCAGGGGCCCGCTCTTGAGGTTCTGATGGGCCAAGGCCTCCACTGGCCCAGTCAGCCAAGGCAGCCCCTGGTTCTACCCCCAGAGCCTGCCCCTCCTGTTCTCTCAGGATCCTGTCCCTGCAGAGCAAGGCCTACGGGAATCCAGCTGGGCCAGGGACCTGGGATGTCTAATTCTAGGGGCACTGTTAGTGAGCCCCCTGGGCCATGGATCTAGGGCCAGGTTTTCTAGGCTCTATAGCTTTGACAACAATAAGATGAGATTTTGATGGGTTTCTGGGCTCAGTTCCCATCAAGCTCCCGTTGCGTTCTGATCTCACGTAAGACTATATGGCCGCAGTCTTCTATGGGTCAGGAACTCCTAAGAGGACAAACCTGGCATCTCAGGAGAAAGTCCCCACACAGACAGGGAGGCTTTAGTTGGGGCCTTCATGCTGTGCGGCCCAGGCCCTGCAAGCAGAGCAAGTGTGACTGTAGAACTGAGAGACGCAACACTGAGAGCCAGCCGTCTGTGCTGGTCCACGGACGGAGGAAGGAGCCGCAAGCCAAGGAATAAAGGCATCGCCTAGGACTGGAGGAGGCAAGGAAGACTCTTCCCTATGGCCTCCAGAGGGGAACACAGCCCTGCCAACACCTGGACTGTAGCCCAGTGCGACTTCCAACCTGCAGAACTGTGAAATCATCAATTCCTGTTGTTTAAGGCATTGAGCTTATGGAAATGTGTTAGAGCGGCAAGAGGACACGAATCCTTACTAAGTCTGTGGACTCTTTGAAAGTGTAACTCATGAGCCAATAACTTATTTTTATTTTTGAGACGAGTCTCGCTTTGCCCCAAGGATTGGGAGGAGGCACCTTGTTCCAACAGTCATGGGACATCCACTCTTCCAGCAGACCTGCTTTTGCCCTGCCCAGGTCCTCGGGGTGCTTACAGATTCTACACTCTCATGGAACTTCTTGCTTCTGGAGCCATTGTAAACCCTTCTGAAGCTCAGGGTCCCTGAGGGCTTCTGTCTTCTTGTCACCGGGGCTGTGAATATGGACATGGTGCCCCTTCCCACCCCCCCACCCCCACCTGCCGTCAGCATTTCTCTTAGACCTCACTGGCTCTAAAACCAGTATCAAGAGCTCTGCAGGCACCCAGGGGACAGGGGAATGGTCTACATGTCTCACCAAAAAGAGGTCCTTGTAGGCCCTGCACCCCTTGGAGTCTCCGCTCCTCTTGATCTCCCCAACCCCTTGGTCATCTTACTCACCCGAGGTAGAAAAGCACAAGGAAAGTGAAAGGTCTGGGTTCCAACCCCCCCACTTCCCATGTACAGCCTCAGAGAGCCTCCGCCAAGTCATGTAGCCTCTGAGCTCAGCCTTCTCATCTGCCACTGGCCAGAGCTACCTACTCACAATGCAGTTGTGAGGCTTACTGGGTACTGCGTGCCATGCCCTGAGCACAGCACCTAGCGCTAAATGCCAGTAAATGGTTCTTCATAAGCTTAGTGGTGAACAGGGGTCACTGCGTGTGAATGTCGCCCTGCCCCAGGGCTTCTCCTAGAACCATGATGAATGTTCAGCATATATTTGGATACTTACCAGTCTGTTCTGGTGTCCTTAGTCCTTGTTCCAAAATTGTTTGCTCTCAAGGGCTTGCTTTCTACACTTTTTTTTTTTTAATCAGGCAGTCCCCCTAACCAGAATGGGTTCAGAGTGACTCCCTGCTTTCTACACCTCTAGAAAGTTCTAGCAGTGCAATTGTCTCACTACCAAAAAAATGGAAACAAGTTCAGCTGCCTGGAGAAGCTGCCAGACGGGCTGTGGACCCCGTTCCCTTTAAACCACAGCCTACACTGTGACAGAGTCTGTGGGAAGCCGGAGGGAGAGGAAGATCCAGGGGCTCTTTCTTTCTTTAATGGAGGTGACCCAAGTGTGTTAAGAAGCTGAAGGGAGGGAATGGCTAGAGAAAAAGAAATTGAAAGTACAGGAGAGGCCATGGTGGGGTGGGCGGGAGACAGAGAAAACAGCAGGCACCTGCCACTCTGAGGTTTCCTGGAAGCCTGAAGAGGAACAAGTCAGGGAGCTCCACGGGTGGTGTCGCCTCAGAGCAGAGAGCTGAGACCCGGAGGAGCTCCAGGAGTGGGAAGGAGTCTGGAATAGGAAGACAATGAGAGCCCAGGTGTGGGCCCCGGATCCTCCACAGGAAATGCAGGCAGGAGTCATTTCCTGCAGCAAAGAGTGTAATGAGCTGCCGAGTCCTGGTCACCTGGAGCCCTTTCCCATAGCCACCAGGCTCCCCTGATCTCATGTATTTACATTGTGGAGTCTCAGTTTAGATAGCTGAGTAGGTAAAACTTTAAGACAGGGTCTTGCTCTGTTTTCCAGGCTGGAGTGCAGTGGCATGATCTTGGCTCACTGCAATCTCTGCCTCCCGGGTTCAAGTGATTCTCCTGCCTCAGCCTCCCGAGTAGCTGAGATTACAGGCGCCCGCCACCACCACGCCTGGCTAATTTTTGTATTTTTTGTAGAGACAGGGTTTTACCATGTTGCCCAGGCTGGTCTCAAACTCCTGACCTCCTGATCCACCCACCTCGGCCTCCCAAAGTGCTGGGATTAAAGGCATGAGCCACTGCACCTGGCTGAGTAGGTAAAACTTTAATATAGAAGTATAGCATTACATGAAAATAGTATAGAAGTATAGCATTACATGAAAATGGTATTATGGCTTTTTTGTATGGAAGGCTCAAATACAAAAGCATTTTAAAAGCTGTTCCTATTAGCATAACTATGTTTTCAAATTCTACTTAATAACAGACTTCTCATGCACATGCATCACAGACTGCATCCGTAGGTGGTCCATGTGTGGAAAAGACCACATACCCAGTCTTCAGAGATGGTTCTCTTGGGGCCACAGACTCAGTCTTCCTAGTCGGAAAACTCTGCATGTCCTTTCTAGTTTGCGTATTTTTACTTCTACTTTAAAGTGCAGACCACAGGACACCTTTCTGGCATTTTAGTCCACACTTATATTGAAGTTGGGCAGGAAGAGAGAATTCTATTCCTAAAAATGAAATGCATAGTACATGTATCTCACTTCCCCTGAACAGCCACAAGAGTGTTGCTGAATGCAGGTTTTGCCCTCTTGTGGAGTTCTGCCCCTCCCCTGCCCCTCGCCTCTCCCCAGCCCTTCTCATCAGCACACAGCAAGCATCTTGGGCAGGACAGCGCTGCATAGAGCTCTATGTCAAGGGCTAGTGTGGCCGGGGGACTCTTCCAGCATAGATTGAAGCTGTTTGTGCTTCAGAGCAAACTCTCTCCTCACTGACTCCAGTGCCCAGAGGGAATGAGGACTGCTGTTATCCTTTGTCATACTCCACTCTTCAGGACCACCACCCCCCACCTGCCACAATAAGAGTGCAAGACACTGACCACACTACAAATTTTGATTACAGGTAGGCTTGTCAATAATCAACATTTACATAAAAACAATTAACAAAATACACCAGTGTGAAATTTCTTTTTCAAATGCCCTACAGAAACAAGTATTTTAAAAGTCAACCAAGTGGCAAAGTCCACCCGCTGTGCTGAGGGCCTATTGAGTCCCTCTTATTTCTAGCAACTCAGCTGGTCTCTCAATGCCCCCAGGAGCATGGAGGCAGAGAACATTCTGTAATGTCAACACCAGGACATGGCAACAATAAAATAAAAATGGGAGAAGTTTAGCTTCACAAGGATTAAAGGAATACAAATAACTATAAAGTTTCATTAACTATTCCCGATAAATTGACAAAATCAAGTTCACAGTGGTAGACAGCTGATTCTCAGTGGAAAAGCACAAAGGATCCGTCAGACATGTCTGGTGATACTATAAATCAGCTTAACCTTTGATGCGACACAGTCATGCAAAATGTGACAACCATAAAATTCTGACCCAGCAATTCCACTTTTGAAAAAACAGCCCCAAAGAGACAGGACAAAGGTGAGAAAAGATAAATGTGTATTGCATTGCACTGTATACTAGGAGGACTTTAAACGAATCCTATCGACCAAGGAATGCCTTAGCAAACCACACCATGCCAGCATGCCATGGGGTTCTTCGTGGACGTTCAAAATGCTTTGCTCATGCATGAATTTTTATATATGAAATAACTGAAAGTAAAGGGAGAACATAATGTATTCAGTATGATTTGCAATTAGCTGAAAATGTGTACAGGTTCACACAGATCACGTCAGGAGTTAATTAAGCATGACAAATAATTCCTATTTAAAACTCTTGGGATTATTGTTGTAAAGTTGGATTTAAAACAAATTTTAAATTAGAAAAAAGAGGGGACACCTAGAGGTGAGTCTCACCCATGCGAATGCCGTGTGTGGATCTAGAAGGCAGAAGGTAGTTCAGGCCACGACTTCTCAGCCTCAGCTGACGTTTCTGCCAGATAATTCTTTGTCGTGAGGGCTGTTCTGTGCATTGTAAGATAATTTCCAGCATTGCCGGCCTCTACCCACTAGATGCCAGTAGCACCTTCCCAGTAGTGACAATCAAAAATATCTCCAGGCATCACCAAATGCCTGAGGTTTGGAGGCTGGGGGTCAAAATCACTCCTGTTGAAAAACCACTGGTGTAAGCCACAGGAATTTAGGAGGGCTGGTGGGAAACCAGTGTGTGTGGGCCCTTCAAAGAAGGCAGTCCCTATTTGGTCGGAAATTCAGAATGACATATCCTGATTTTTTAATCTGCAGCTAATTTCAAAGTTGAAACACAGTGGCAGTCTGAGTTTCACGTCTGTGGGTTGCGGTAGGTGTCCACTGTACCCCACAAAAAATTGTCCACAAATTTTTTCTGCAAAGGATAAATGTGTTCGGCTTTGTGGGAAAAACTCTGTTGAAACTACTCAACCCTGCCTTTGTAAGGGCAAGCCGCCACAGGGAATAGGTCAACGACGGGCATGGCTGTGTTCCAATTATACTTTGTCAACACTAAAATGTGAATTTCATGGACTCCTCTTGTCACAAAATGTTATTCTTTTTGTTTTCAACCATCTAAACGGGTCATTGTGGCTTTTAGTTCATGAACCTACAAAAACAGGGCCTGGACTTGGCCTGTGGGCCAGTGCCCTGGGCGGCAGGGTGCCTCCTGCAGCAGGGGTAACTAGGGGCATGCGGGAAATGGGGACAGAATGAGACTGGGGTGGACTGGCCAGCACAGGCTTTCCCTGCACCCGGAGCATCAGCAGAGTGGCCGGAGGGATCCATGCTGGGGGCCTCTCCTTTTTCATCACTCCCCATCTCCTGCCTCCTTCAGACCCTTGCATGCTGTTTTCACACCGCTGCCTCCCAAGACACCAGAAGGAACTTGTGGTCTTTTTATTTAAGCCACAGATTGGCTTCTCTGTCATTCTTCAAAAATTTTCTGCTCTTACTGTTAAAGAAAGGCCACTAACCTAGCTGTCTGCATGGATCCCAGGGACTCAAAAAACTGGTTAACAGGAATTTTATCCATTTTTAATGACCTTGCTAAAACACAAGTCTTCCTGTTTGTGTCCTCACAATGTCTCTGACAGTAAACAGGGAAAACACAGATGCCCTTCTCCAGTCACAGAGGCAGTCCCGGGTGCCCAGAGCTGGGACAATTGGTGACTCGATCCAGGAGAGGAAGAAACCAGCGCTCTGAACTCTGAGGCTCGCATCCTGTGAATCTGCTCAAGAGAGCTAAGTGTGTGGCCCACCAGTGTGTTTTGGGGACTCACAGAAACAGCTCCTCCCATCTAGAGAGAAACAGAGACACCATCTTCCCACCCCTCAAAGGTAATAAAACCATGGAAAATGATCAAAGGAGGCTGATGGAAGGGGAGAAGGGAATGAAAAGAAACAAGAAAAACAATAGGAAGTGTTAAAAGATGAGAAGCTCTGGCAGTGGGGGAACCAAGCAGAAGATGGGGGCAAGAGGAGAGAAAGGAAGAAGAAATGAAACAGGAAGGCCTGGGTGGGGATTTGCAAATTGTCCAGCAGGAGACGCTTCTGGCTTTGATGATGAAGGAGCAGAGGCCAGAGGGCAACGTACTTATCTCTGGAATCCACTCACAGGAGCCACTGGGGATCCATTTTCTCTCCCATCAAATTCTTAGATTTTAGGTTCAAAAGCATCTACATCCAGGTGTGAGACAGACAAGTTTGTGAAAACTAATTCCAGGCTCTCTTCTCACCCACCTCCCACAGAATTTGAGAAAATTCCCCCAACTACGGGTGGGCAGGAGGGTTGAAAGAACAGCTGTGGGAGTACCTGTGTGTGCCCTCCCCCATCCTTGGACCAAGACAGGAGGCAAGGCTAGAATCTCCCCGTATGTTCACCAATCCGAAGGTGGGGTTGCCAAAGGCTCCATCTGGAACTCTGGGGACAGTGGGCTCACAGAAGAGCCCACACCACAGAAGGGGTGGCGAGCAGGGAGAGCAGACATCAGGGGCGGTGTGAGAATAGGACGCATCCCTTTTGTTTGGTCCCTTCCTACACCTGGACCTGAGTGCAGGACAAAGCATCAGGGGCATTGCCCTAGCGTCCTGTTCCCCAGTGCCCTGCCTAGGGCCTCCCTCATTCCTCGCTGTACCAGAAGTCAGTGTTCTGTAAACCGCAGTACCGAGTCCTGGGTGGGGTGGTTGGGGGATGGCTGCAGCCGCTGGAGATGTTAATGAGGACGGGAGCTTTGAGAGAGCAATCACACCTTCCTGTACCCATAGCAACGAGGCAGCAATTGGCTAAGGTGAATGGCAGGTGACCCAACGGGGACAGGAGGGACCATAGTAAATACACGAGGCCAGAGTCAAAACCACAGCCGGACAAATACATGACCCAGAGGACTCCACTGAGTGACCAACTGCCCGACAGATGCTGCGCCATTGAACATCCTCGGCACTCAGAGCCAGTCCCAGGCAGGACACGGGAGGGCAAAACCCCAAATGTGACTGAGTCACAAACCTAAGACAACTCCGAAATCATCATACTGGGCTGAGGTTACTTTGAAGTTTCAGGTCTCAGGCTAGCAATTAGTTTTAGGAAAGTAAAGTGATGTTTTGCACACCTGAGTGGGTGGCTTGCGAAGTTCACGCCTGCAATCCTAGTACTGATTCCTCACACTCGCCTAGAAAAAATGCCATCAGCCTTCCTGGCTGGCAAGTGCTGGGTTCACTGCACCTTGGGCCAGTCACTCATTGTCTCGCCTGCTCTGATCTCACCAGGCTCCTAGTGACCTCCCACAAAGGTCAAGGGAGTCACAGCTGACTCTGTCACTGTAGTTACAGGAGGAGCCCAGTATCATCTCAGTGCTGAAGCCAGCAATCCACACTTTCGTGAAAGGCTCCACTAATAGTCACAAGCTCTGTGCTCAGCTAGAGCAAAGGAGAAGAAGTCCTCCTGCTGGGGTTGCAAAGCTGCTAAGCATTGCATATTCCCAGGCCCTGCCCTGCTGCATCCGGGAAGAGGCCTTTTAAGGATATGTTCAGTAAGCATTCCCGGGCTCTGAGCCAGTATGAGGGGCCAGCGTCCCCTCATACTGACAACCACTGCAATGTCAGGTGCCTTTCTGCTCCCAGGCTGGGTGCTGAATAGAAGGGCAGCGGCAGCTGGGAAGTGGCCCCTGGAGACTGGACAGAGCTGTGCCCAGCAGCGTGCATTCCCCAGGGCGCTCCCCATTCCTTGATTTTTTAGTAGTCAATGCACTGTAAATTGGGGGTGAGGATTCTCAGGTGTGGTGTTGCTACAGACACTTGAGATCTAAGAGGATGTGAGGAGCCTCAGGCACCCCCTTAGGAAGGTCCACTCCACCCCCAGCCCCAACTGTGGGGAGAGAGGAAGGCTTCAGGGCTACCTCGCAGGGGAAGCCCAGAGCCCAAACCACCCAAAAGCCAACAAAACAGCTGTCCTCTGGCAGCAGGGAAAGGCCTCTGGAACTCTGAGGCGTAGCCCCAGCAAAGGCTGGCACCATGACCCAATTCCTAGGAGGCCAGGTATGTCCACCTTGGGGGTCCTTTGGGCTCAGAACCTGGGCCCTTCCTCCAAAGCCAATCTGTCAGGAGGCACAGCTTCTGTGAGAGCTTGGTATCTGAACAAAAGAAAAGAGATTGCTGTTCCTTTCCAAAACTTGGGCTTATCACCATCCCTTCTTCCCAGCACAAGGTCACACCTGTGCCGACCAAGTTCAACTGGCAGCTCAAGGGCAGGGGAGACTTTAACCCAGGCAGGATGTGGCGGGGCCAAGCAAGCGCTGCATGCTGAGTCTTGACATCTTCTCTGGCAAGGGCCATCCACACTGAGGCCCTGAGGGTCTCATGCTATGGTCGCATTTAGACTTCTTTGGTGTGCTCTGGAAGTTTTTGAGACACAAGAAATTCCCTGGTTGTCACTGAATTTTTCAAATACGGATTTGGGGCCGCTGCCTCCCACACATGGTCTGGTGCTAGACTTTCTAGACTTTGACCAGAAACAAGAAGCTGCTCTTCGGCTTCTAGGCAGGTCCCTTCTGGCATCCTCGAACGTAGGTATTGGGATTTTCTGGGAGGAATCTCAGGTGAAACTGGGAGCTCCTCAAAACTTTTCCCCAGGGGACAGTCAGGCCTGAAGGGGTGGGTCACGTACTCATTCTTTTCCCCTCCTAAATTGTTTTCCTGACCCGTTCTGGCTTCATCTGTGAACATTTCTTGCAGAACATTCCCAAAGTTCACCACCGACTTGTCAATAACCAACTTGTCACTGGGGGTGGAACATGG
Source organism: Theropithecus gelada (assembly GCF_003255815.1). NCBI lineage: Eukaryota > Metazoa > Chordata > Mammalia > Primates > Cercopithecidae > Theropithecus > Theropithecus gelada. The sequence goes on along the minus strand of NC_037673.1, from coordinate 52,804,344 downwards.
TTTTAAGATCCTGTCTTCTGTGTTCACAGAGTCATCAGACTCCTTCAGGTTTAGCTTATCCTGGCAAAGAAAAAGGGACATCCCAAGTAGTCATTTAGAAGTCACACATAACATAGCCAAAAACTTGTTAGGCTTGGGACAGCAAATGCCCACCTCCGGAACAGCCCCCACCTTCCTCCCAGGCCCAGAAATGGTGCCCAACCCTCTCCATATGCCCTTCCACAGAGCTTGGAAGGAGTGGCACATTTCCTGAGAAACAGTGCCCTGAATTCAAACAATGTTTTAAATATATTTATATATATGTATATAATTTTTTTTTTAATTTGAGATAGGGTCTCACTCCCATTGCCCAGGCTGAAGTGCAGTAGCATGATCACCACTCACTGCAGCCTCAACTTCCCAGCCTTGGGTAATTCTCCCCCATCAGCCTCCTGAGTTGCTGGGGCTACAGACACACACCACCACACCTGGCTAATTTTTTTATTTTTTGTAGAGATGGGGTTTCGTCATGTTGCTCAGGCTGGTCTTGAACTCCTGAGCTCAAGTTATCTGCTGCCTTGGCCTCCCAAAGTGCTGGGATTATGGGCATGAGCCGCCGCACCCAGCCAATTCAAACAATGTATTCTGCTAGAGTGTGCAAGGCTGTTTTCCACATCATCCCATGCTCACAAAACCCCAGTTAAGATGGAAGCACCAAAATTACAACTCTTAGGGACGGAAAAACCACATCATAGAGTCAGACTTGTTCAACTTCACCAGAATATCAGAGGTGGCCTCATGGCAGGGACAGTGACTCTGTCATTTGTATCCCTAGGGCCTAGCCCAGTGCCTGGCATGTAGTGAGTGATTAATAAGTGCTGACTCTAGAGGCCCAACCTGCAGATTATTCAAAAAGCATGTTAGTTATCAGAGAGCACTGCCTATGAATCCGTTTACTCTCTAAATGACATTAAATAAGCAGGAAAGTAAATGGTATAAATCAGTCCAGTATACCGGACTGGTAAGAGGAGGACATAGAAAGAAAGCCCATTATAACAAAATGCCCATGCTCAAAAAAGACTTCTGAGTTGGAACAAGGACTAATATTTAAAATTTGTGCATCAAGGAAAAACTGGAAACAGCCTTTCAGTAGTAAGGATTTAAAGGTTATATTTGATTGGGCTTGTTTCTACATAAGCAAGAAATTAAACCTTAAAATTTCCCTAACAGTTTTCCACTTAAAAATTTATGAAAATGGAGGGTTTCTAGTTAAGGAATACTCACTAGAAAACCCCAGTGCCAGTTAAATAAAGCCAAAGCCTGACTCTGATGTCCCCAACCTGAGAAAAACAACATGAGGCAGCCTCAGACTGCCATGCCCATCAGCATTCCCTGGTGATATTTAGGCAGTCTTTAGATTAATGTGCTCTTGGCTGCTTTGTAAATGGTTTCAAATCCTATAGCCAGGCCTCATCTCTCTCTCTCTAGCCCATCGGGTACGGAAGGGTAGGGCTAGTGTCTTTATTCTGCAGAATCCTTTATGGGACCAGTTCCACCTGGGAACACACTGGGTCCTCACGAGCCTGGTGAAGCCCTTTCCTCTTGTCAAAGCATGAGGTCAAAGTCATTCCAGGAAGGCTGATTCCATCTGCCCCGCCTGCCATTCCCTGAGACTTTTCAACTCGAGTTCTCTTGATGTGAACCTCGAAAAAAGCTCAGCCTAGGACTCTTCCCCATCTCCATTCACCTTGTCTACCTCCCACGACGATTTCCTTAATAAAAACAGAAGAGTTTACCTTGAAATCATCTCCACGCCATGTGGCTATACTACTTTCAGCAGGGTTGGGAACACTGGGCCAACACAGGTGAGTCAATTTGCTAATGAGAGAGAAGATTTTAAGATGGGAGGTGAATCCAAGAAGCATTAGCACCATATGGCTGAGTCAAAAGAGTGAGGCTGTGCTAAAGGGAATTGTAAGTTTCCCTCCTAAATAAGGGCATGTCTGCCTGATAGAATCTGGGAAAGTGGAGTTGTTCTGCGTTGTGTGCTGGGGAGTGACATTGCAAGTTCTCTGTGGGATGTGATCAAAGGAGACTCCTCATACAAAGCTTATCTTCCCCTCTCTCCCATCCGGGCATCTCCATACCTACCCCAATGCTGTAAATTGCACCATCACAGAGTCATTCCTTTGAGGCTTATCCTCTGGGAAGGACAAGTTTATAAGGTTTTACAAACCTTATAAGCTACCCACACTTTCCTGCAATGGTTCTCGAAGTGTGGTCCCAAGCAGCAGCAGCAGCATCACCTGGGAACTTGTTAGAAATGCAAATTTGGGGCTTTACCCTAGAACCACTGAATCAGAAACTCTGGGGAAGAGGCCTGATTCTGATGCATGCTAAGATCAAAATGATTACTTAAGTGTATAATGTACAAGAATCTATGCTGGTGGCTTGGTTACCACCTACAGTTGGTAACTGAGGTTGATATTAGCTTAACTAAGTGCAGCTGCTTAACAGAGATGACTCACAGCTGTCTAATTTGGAGAGCCAGTTCAACCAGGGAAGGACCATTAGGGTGCCATAAAGCTCACTGCAGAGAGAAAGTGTAAGACCCTGAAGATGTGCTTTCTTCCCCACAGTGGCCAGGGCAAGCAGGGCAAAGGCCCCTGCACCCAGACCCTCACTGCACTGCAAGCAAGCAACAAGCTTGCACCTGCAGACGACTGGCCAGCACCCCAACACCATGGAGACACTGCTCCCTGCTCTGCCTGAGACAGAAGCTTGCAAGAAGGCCTCCTGCTGCAGCCAGGGGCCCCGCTAGACACTGAGAGAAAGGGCCTGCTCTCCAACTCCAGTCTCAGATGGCAAATGGAGCAGACAGAGTCTGTGGGGCAGCTGGCACTCTCCTGGCCTCAAAAAGGTCTAGACCTGGGCATGGAGCTCTGGGAAACGAAAGTGCTTTTGCTTGGTAAGAATTCTGATGAGCCACTGAGCGTGGCCTTTAATAACCTCCATAAATATGCACCAAGTTAATAAATGAATGAACACCCCTTAATGGTAGAGTGCCCTCTCCTACGAAGCACCTATGATGACTTCAACCCCTTTTTTCCCCTGATTTTTAAGGCACCCACTGTTGTCTGCAGACTCACTTGGGTTTTTTGAGACCATATGCCACCGTCAGGATAATGAGAATAAGAAGGCCTCCACCAATCAGAGAAGTTATAAGGATAATCTCAAAAACACCTTTGAAAAAGAAAGAACAAAAGTCAGTAGTGAGTTCCTCACCTCCTTTACAAAAATCAATGATTAACTTTTTCTTCTAGTAGCTTCAGCAACACAATTTCTTATTAGGTTTCTTTCAATTAAATTCCATTTCTTTCCACTAAAAAACCCCCAGGTCAGGAGTTTGAGACCAGCCTGGTCAACATGGTGAAACTCCGTCTCTACTAAAGATACAAAAAATGAGCTGGGTGTGGTGGCATGCACCTGTAATCCCAGCTACTCAGGAGGCTGAGGCAGGAGAATCGCCTGAACCTGGGAGGTGGAGGTTGCAGTGAGCCGAGATCGTGCTATTGCACTCTAGCCTGGGCGACAGGGCTAAACTTCATCTCAAAAACAAAACACAGAATTTTGTGGCTCCCCATCTAGGCATCTTCTCCTGGCAGCATTCATTCCAACAGCATTCATTCAGTGAATATTTATTGAACACTTACTTTTTAATTTTTATATATATTTTTTGAGATGGGTCTTGCTCTGTTGACCAGGCTGGAGTGTACTGGCATGATCATAGCTCACTGTAGCCTCAAACTCCTGGACTCAAGCAACCTCCTGCCTCAGCCTCCCAAGTATCTAGGACTTGCAGGTGCAAGCTATCAATCATGCCCAGCTAATTTTTAGGTTTTTTTTTTTTTTTTTTTAAGAAGGAGTCTCACTCTGTCACCCAGGCTGGAGTGCAGTGGTACATCTTGGCTCACTGCAACCTCCGCCTCCTGGGTTCAAGCGATTCTCCTGCCCCAGCCTCCCTGGTAGCTTGGATTACAGGTGCCTGCCACCAAGCCCGGCTAATTTTTGTATTTTAGGTAGAGACTGGGTTTCACCATGTTGGCCAGGCTGGTCTTGAACTCCTGGCCTTGAGTGACCCTCCTGCCTTGGCCTCCCAAAGTGCTGGAGTTACAGGCATGAGCCACTGTGTCCAGACAGCAACTTTAGCTAAGGTGTCCAAGGAAGGAGTAAAATTCAAGCTGATCTTAATAGTGAGAAGGATCCAGCCATGTAAAACCATGGAGAAAAGCATTCCAGGCAGAAGAAACAGTGGATGCAAAAGCTTTGAAGCAGGAACAAGGTAAGGAAGATAAATTGAGGCAGAAAGCAGTAGGAAAAATGAGGTCAGTAAGGGACAGATGATGAAAGACCTTGAAAGTTATAGGAAGGAGTTTGGATTTTCTTTAAAATATAATAAAAGTCACTGGTGGCTTTTAAGCAGAGAATTCAGGGTTTGAAACTCTGGCTGCTGTGTGGAAAATGGATTATAGATTATCAAAAACGGAAGCAGGGTGATTTATAATCTATAGACCAGGGTAGGAAACTTCTAGGTTCCAGGGCTGGATCTTGCTTTCATTTAACTCTTGGAGAAAACTCCTTGAGCTGATGAAATTTGTGCCCAGTGTTGCAAAACTTCAATATAGCTTTAAAAAATTTTAAACAGCATATCAAAAAGAGTTCCTAGAAGGCAATGTTAGTCCATCAAAACAGAATATGTTTTCTCTGTAAAAAAAAAAGTCACACTCACATTTTCCAGAGTCATAAAGCAATTTTGTTCTTGAAAAATGTGATGCATAAGAGGCTTTCAAGAATCTTTCAAGCAATTTTTAGCTTGCCTCAGTTATTGCAAAAACTTGGCAGTGTCCCTTCACTTTTGATCCAAAAAGTTGTTCATTCTTTAAGACAGTTTTAGTACGTACTTAAAAATCAAATCTCTGTCACTCAAGGACTTAGCAAAATTAACATATTTCTCTTTCTCCCATTCTCCTTCCTACTTTCTGCTTCATCCCCCTCCTCATTCCATCTGCCTCCCTCTCAAATATCTCCCTTAACCAGCCATCATATGAAGCTACATTTTATTTTACATTATTTGTTGTCTGTAGTAAATTTTTCTTGCTATTTTTTAAAGTAAAAAAGTAAAAGTGGGTAAGTTAAATATATCATATGCCTTTTTGCTCAAAAAAAGCCTCCACAAATGATGAGGTTAAGCCCCTTCCTATGGGTCAGCGGTCCTGTGTTAACCAAGGTTTTCCCTTGAAGGCCCTGTTGTACAGTGATACGGTTTGGCTGTGTCCCCACCCAAATCTCATCTTGAATTATAGCTCCCACAATTCCCACATGTTGTGGGAGGGACCCAGTGGGAGATAACTGAATCATGGGGGCAATTTCCCACATACTGTTCTCATGGTACTGAATATATCTCATGAGATCTGATGGCTTTATACGGAGAAACCACTTTCACTTGGTCCTCATTCTCTCGTCTGCTACCATGTAAGATGTACATTTCGCCTTCCATCATGATTGTGAGGCTTCCCCAGCCACGTGGAACCATGAGTCCATTAAACCTCTTTTTCTTTGTTAATTACCCAGTCTCGGGTATGTCTTTATCAGCAGCATGAAAACAGACTAATACATACCGTAACCTATGACATGCAGAAACTGGTGACTGTGAACGGGGAGACAGCCTTGAGACGGGAGCTGATTTGGTGCTAGGACTGAAGTTGGCATTAATTTGACACCTCCTCCTCCAGATGATTTGTGGCTGCCCAAGACGAACGACCAAAATGACCAGCATTTCCAAATTCAGCTCTCAACTCGCTTGCTCTCTCCCCCCCATCTCCTCACCTACGTGCTTTCCCGGAAGGTTGGTGAGCCGGAGAGCAGGGTGGCTCTTTTCACCTAGGCACTGCCCTTTCATTTGACCTCCTCCAGCCTTTGGCAGATGTCATTTCTCTCTGATATAAGGTAAACGTGAGGGAGAGGTACTTAAGGCTTGAAGGAGATACTCACTGAATGACAATGTCTTGAAATTTATGCTGGTCCCATTGATTCCCCCAGCACTGGTGCTGGCCATGACCCGAACAGTGTAAGAGGTCTTTCGTTTCAGGGACTCCAGGCCATACTGCAAGATGCTGGAGTTGACTGTCTTGGCTAAAGCAAAAATACAGAGATCAAACACACAGTCAAACCAGACTGAAAATTGTGTCCCAGTAGCACCAAAATAAGAACATTGGAACCTGTGCTTCCAAGCTCAGCTGTCTCATATTCTGACCCCTATTCATGTCCTGTTTAAATATCAAGATGGACCAAGGAGCTCAATATAAGAGCTAGAACTATAAAAACTCTTAGTAGACAGCATAGGATAAATCTTCATGACCTTGAATTTCACAATGGTTTCTTAGATATGACGCCAAAAGCACAAGCAGCAAAAGAAAAAAATAGGTTAAGCTGGATTTCACTAAAATTCAAAGTTTTTGTGCATCAAAAGATAATATCGAGAATGAAAAGACAACCCATAGAATGGGAGAAAATATTTACAAATCATATATCTGATACATAACTTACATCTAAAATATATAAAGAACTCTTATAAACTCAATAACGAAAAGACAACCCAATTTAAACATAAGAAAAAAGATTAAAAAGACACTTCTCCAAAGAAGATATATAAATGGGCTGGCCGGGCGCAGTGGCTCACGCCTGTGATCCCAGCACTTTGGGAGGCCAGAGCGGGCAGATCACCCGAGGTAGGGAGTTCGAGACCAGCTTGACCAACATGGGGAAACCCCGTCTCCACTAAAAATACAAAATTAGCTGGACGTGGTGGTGCATGCCTGGAATCCCAGCTACTTGGGAGGCTGAGGCAGGAGAATTGCTTGAACCTGGGAGGCGGAGGTTGCGGTGAGTCAAGATCGTGCCATTGCACTCCAGTCTGGGCAAAAAGAAAAAAACTCCATCTCAAAAAAAAAAAAAAAAAAAAAAAAAGACATACAAATAGGCAAAAACTACATGAAAAAATGCCCAACATTATTAGCCAATAGGGAAATGCAGGTCAACAAGATAACCACTACATACCTACCAGGACAGCCATAATAATTTTTTTAAATGAAAAATAACACGTATTGACAAGGATGCAGGGAAATGAAAACCCTCATACATTGCTAGTAAGAAATGTGTAGTGTGGAGTAGTCACTGTGGAAAACAGTTTGGTGGCTCCTCAATAAGTTAAACTAGAGTTACCGTATGATCCAGCAATTCAGCTTCTAGGTATATGCCCAAAAGAATGAAAAGCACAAACTCAAACAGATATTTGTACATAGCAGCATATGTTCGTAGCAGACATCTGTTCATAGTAGCCCTATTCACAGTAGCCTAAATTCACAGTAGCCACTAAATTGTACACTTTCAAATGTTTAAACTGGAAAAATATTTTCCATGTATTTTACCATAAGAAAAAATTATTTAGCCTCAGCAAGAATCCAAGCCTTGCCCAGTATTTAAGATGTCAGGAGATACAGTGGACTGAAGAACAAAAGCATGATTTGGCAGGGGCAGTAGAAGTCATGGTGACAGGGTCTGTTCCTCCTCACTTTTTAAGCCAGGCACGCCATTCCTGGGAATGATGGTCGGGGAGCTCCCAGGAGGTCAACGCAGGGCCCAACCAGGACAAATTATATCAACTCCTTCCATTCCCACAGGACTCTCCTCTCAGGTACTGTCACTTCACTCTCATTTAACCCCCAAAACCCCAAAATGCGGGTACTCTTGGCCCCATTTTCAGAGAGGACTAAGTGACTCATGCCAGGTTGCAGGTCACAATGAGGTGGGGGAGCCATGCCTATGACAGATTTATCCATAGCATCTATCTGGGGCTTGGGGTTTTTTCCCACTTGGCTACGGGTGCGCTTACAGAATCCTTTTCCGCCTTCAGCTTGGTAAAAGATGGTGTAGTTGCAGATGATACCCTTTCTCTCACTCTTGGGAATCTCTTTCCATGTGATCGTGACCGTCTTCACGCCAATGTTCTCCACCTTGGTCTCAGGACCTTTTGATGGAACTGGAAGGGATGGGGGATAAATGATAATCACTGACCACACTCCAGGAGATCATTCCCCCTACAAAGGCTCTGGCCAGTACTCAGACCAGACCACAGTGCGGGAGGTGAGGGGCGAGGGTTGAGTAAGGAACTGATGAATCAGCTTGTTTGGGAAAATTATTTTCTAGAGCCATCTCTCTTAAGCAAGAAGAGAAGTGGCATCAAGACCACTTGAAAAAGTCCTTTCTTATAGACGGCTCACTCCAATTTGGTACCCAGCTTTTTCATTCATATCTGTAAAGTGTAGTTATTATCAAATAGTTGAAGAATATGGTTCCATAAGCTACCTCTGAGTGGCAGAAGATATTTTCCAATGTTGAATCTGGAAGACATGAACTTCCAAAAAGATAAAAGTAAAGCTTGAGCAATTCACCAGTAAAGCCCTTGCTTATTGCTACATAATTAAAAATAATTTTTTAACCTCCCTAGCTTAGGATGAACTCTGTAGGCTCCCTGATGTGGTCTTAATTCAGTGTTATTGCTGGTAGCAGCTGTATTTGCACTGTTTATTTGTGACTTTGGGCCAAGTTATTTCACCTCTCTGAGCTTTAATTTTCCATTTGTGAAATGAGGGGATTGGACTCAATGATCTCTAATGTCTACCCCAGCTTCAGAATTCAGCAAGTTCATAACATACAGAGCTCACTACAGGATGAAGCACAAATGAGCCCTAAGATGGCTGGGAATGAGCTACAGGCACTTGCAGCCTTATTCACATGTTGGACAGGTCCCACTGTTTCCTTTTCCCCACAGGGCCTTGTCCATACATACTGCCTTCTTTGGCATAAGCCTGGATGGAATATGGCTCGCCAACTTTGTCGTGCAACATTGGATACACAGAGATGTTATAGCACCAGAAAGGTTTTAATTTATCTGTAAAAAAGAAAGAAAAAAAAAAGCGTAAGTGCAGAGCATGGCAGAGTGGAAGGAATACTAGACTGAGTTATGGCCAAACACTGATGGAAGATATTCAATTTCTCTACAGTTTCCACCTCTGGAAAATAAACAGGTTAGGTTGAATGGTCTCTAATATCTATTGCTTTTCTCAGGTTTTCTAATTAATTCTTATTTTAAAATTTAACTTTTTAGCTTTTCCTTTTTTGGAGGCAGGGAATCCCCAGGTCTATTCTGACCAAATACTGTTGCAGCGGAGAGATCCACAGGATCGCTGAACACGCTGCCTAATTAAGTCCTAGAACAACATATCATCACCCTGTGGATCTCAAACACTTCGAATTCTATCTCCTCTACTTGCCTGCATCCCTGTGTGTGTATTATTCTTAATATGGATGTTTGAAGCATTAAGAAATGATTGTAGTGACAGGATTAAAAGGGTAAAGCCTCATTAGGGAGGCTGAGGCAAGAGGATCACTTGAGCCCAGGAGTTTGAGGTTACAGTGAGCTATGATCGTGCCACTGCACTCCATCCTTGGCAACCAAGCAAGACCCTGTCTCTAGAAAATAAAAATTCAAACAAAATTAAAAATAAAGAGTAAAGCCTCACTCGTGTATCTTACATAGGGCATGGACTTTCCTGAAAAGAAGGCTATTCCTGTAACAATCACCTGGGAAGGTGGCCTAACTCTTAAATAGGCAACCAGAACTGAAGGAAGTATCCTAGGTAGGCCAGCTGGGATCCACACTCTGGAGTTACCCGTGGGATGACCCAGCTGTCCGGGAAGGGCTCTCTGATGGTGGGTGTTAAGATGGTGTTTTCCACCTGGAGACCGGTCAGATACCTGGTCTGCTTGTCACCCACAGCTTTCTGTGCCAGCCTCGCCTTGGAAATACCAAGAAGCGTGTCACTTCATTAAGCTTGCACAAGCTTGTCAAATGCTATTAACCACACTAACAGCTTTGAAGTCAAAGTTAAAGATCTAAAACTGGATGAAAATGAAACTAAACCCTGCACTGAGGAAACCTGTGGGTTCCTCCCTGGCTACCTTGCTGGATCGTCCAGTTCGTGGCCTGAGACACAGATTCCCAGGAAAGAGTGGGGTGCTCTGAGTCCATGTCCGGAAACCATTCAATCATCCAAGTGTTCACGTCTAGAGCAGAGCTTTGCCACTTCACCACTAGCTGGTCCTCAGCAAGGCAGGCCTGCATGACCTCAATGCACCTAAATGCTGAAAGGAGAGAAAAGGACTGCTTCATAGCTACCCACCTCCTTCCCCAAATGCAACAACCACATTGGCATCCTCATTGCCTCAACTGTAAAACAAGGCCAAAGTTCAGGATCTCCACGGCAGCCTCCCTGGATGGCGCTCTTTTCCCTCCTCTTATTGCATCCTTTTTCCTTACACAACACCTTTGAAGAGTAAGTGGCTTCTTAATCTTCCTTTACCTACCCCAAATTAACCTGTTTGCAGAAAAGGATCTCACTAGAGAGTTGATGGCTAAAAAGACTTACCTTCCACAGGCATCTCTGCAAGTCAAACAGAAAGGAAACCTGAGACAGAGAATCTCCAAAGGTAGAATTTCAGGCTCTGGGAATTGTGTGGCTGGGAGGCTGGGAGATGGAGACCCTAAAATCATACCAGGGAGATGGCTTCACGCTTTCACTGTATAGTCTGGCTCTACACAAGCTGGATATGAATTCCTATCCTCAAGGCAGCAAGTATTGCGTTTGTACCAGAAAGATAAAGACACTGCCATCCAAATTACCCAGTATGGATCAATACATAAATGGCAACATTTTCTGCGGGACTGGCTAAAATAATCTGGAAACAGGTCACAAGGATTTATTTAATAAAAAAGTTGAGTGTGTGGCTTCCAATCCAATATCTGGAACTTAATATGAATCAGAGAGAGATCTTTTTTTTTTTTTTTTTTGAGACGGAGTCTTGCTCTGTCACCCAGGCTGGAGTGCAGTGGCCGGATCTCAGCTCACTGCAAGCTCCTCCTCTCGGGTTCATGCCATTCTCCTGCCTCAGCCTCCCAAGTAGCTGGGACTACAGGCACCCGCCACTTCGCCCGGCTAGTTTTTTGTATTTTTTAGTAGAGACGGGGTTTCACCGTATTAGCCAGGATGGTCTCGATCTCCTGACCTCATGATCCGCCCGTCTCGGCCTCCCAAAGTGCTGGGATTACAGGCTTGAGCCACCGCGCCCGGCCCAGAGAGAGATCTTATTGAAAATGTTCGAACACACAGAAGAGAAGAGAACTATTGGAGGTGTAGCGAGGCAGAAGGTGGAAGGTACAAACTGGGCGGGGCTCAGAAATTCCAGGGCATGCTCTCCCCTCACCCAATCCTCACCAGCGTAGCACTCCTCAGCCTGCAAAACTGGAATCCATGGGAAGGGCGTTTCTTTTTCTTTCTTTTTTTCTTTTTTTTTCCTTTGTTGAGGCAGAATCTCGCCCTGTCACCCAGGTTGGAGTGCAGTGGTGTGATCTTGGCTCACTGCAACCTCCACCTCCTGGGTTCAAGTGATTCTTGTGCCTCAGCCTCCTGAGTAGCTGGGACTATAGGTGCATGCTAACACACCCGGCTAATTTTTTGTATTTTTAGTAGAGATGGGGTTTCACCATGTTGGCCAGGCTGGTCTCAAACTCCTGACCTCAAGTGATCTGCCCAACTCAGTCGGTCTCCCAAAGTGCTGGGATTACAGGCATGAGCCACTGTGCCCAGCTGGGAAGAGTGTTTCAATGAATGCCAGAGATGATCCTGGATGCAGGCACAAAAGTGTCCTGCAAAAAAAAAAACCCAAAAGCCTTTTGAAGCTGGAAGCCAAGGCCACATGTAGGAATCTGGGGTGGGGACCGGGGGTCCTGCATCCTGCTGTTCCTTGGCAACAAACCCCAGCAGGCTGTGTGTATATTTAGGAGTCTTGTTCTTGTAAGCCACAGTAGACGGATCCTTTTCCCAAACAGGGCCCTTATGAGACACTCCAGGGGCTAGTCCTAGCAGCAAGGCCAGGTAATTTGTCAACCTGAAAAGGTAACTCCGAGAAGGACAACTGAGGCATGGAGGAAATGTGAAGCCACAGAAGGAGCAGAGGCCGGGGGCAAGAAGCACAGAGCCTGGAGATCGACCCCACCTAACCCTAGGGCTCTGAGTTTCTCCTTCCAGCCTTCCCCTGCTCACCACCTGGAAGCCTCCCCAGCCAGTCCTGGCTGAAAGTCCCTGCTGGAGCCTTGGAGATGTAACTAGACTCTTCTAGCAGCCAATGTTGGTGCTCCACCCAGACCCACTCAGCTTCCTTCCTACTGTGTGCCTGTGTTTTGCTTGACTGCGATGACTATGAGACGTCATTTACACTCTAGAGTCCCCTGCAAGATCCAGTGGGAACCCCTCTCCCTGGGGCTTTTATCTCAGATTGTACCTGTATGGGTTGAATTGTATCCCCCCAAAGTATATACCCAGTGCCACAGAATGTGACCATATTTGGAAATAGGCCACTGCAGATGTAATTAGTTAAGACAGCAGGCCCTTTATAAGAAACAGAGACACACAAGAAGCTAGCCATGTGAAGACTGAAGCAAAGATTGGATTTATGGGAGTTACTGGAGCTACCACAAGCTGATGAATACCTGGGGCCACTACAAGCTGGAAGGGGTAAGGAAGGATTCTCCCCTAGAGACTTTAGGGAGCATGGCCAGCCACCACCTTGACTTGGGACTTCTGGCCTCCAGGACCATGAGACAATAAAGTTCTGTTGTTTGAAGCCCCCCAGTCTGCAGTGCTTTGTTTTGGCAGCCCTAAAAGCCCACCTTCGTCTCAGCCTCTGCCATGTCCTGGCCTGCTTCCGCAGCTTCCTTTTCTCATCTCCCTGGAGGCATTTTTTTTTTAAAAAAATGACGTGCCCACAAATCCTGGCCTGAAGAAGCCAAGATTAAAATAGCTCCATGCTATTTTAAGTGTTGGGAATTAGGTTAAAAAAAAGAAAGGAAAAATCGACAAAAAATCCCTGCCCTCACGACGCTTACATCCTATTGAGGAAGAAAAAGGTCGTAAAATAAATAATTTATAGAATAAGGGATAGCACTAAGTTTGAAAGAGAAAAATAAGAGAGAAAAGAGGAAATCTATTGTCTGCAATTCTTTGAATGAAAGTTTTTTTATTCTAAAACAGGATAAATATGAGTTTGCCTGGGAGCAGTAATACGTCAAAAACTACTCAACCAAAACTGTAATGAACAATTTATTGGCAAGTATAAACACTAGAATTTTTTCACAGTGACAAATGGAAGGGGAAAAGGAAGAAAACAGGACAGCAAGCATTAAACCAAGGATGGGGATGTGGTGAGTCCCCATCTGTGGGGAGAAGAGTTCAAGAGCAGCTTCGGTCATGGAGGACAGATGTGACAAAGAGGACAGTTTCACAGGACTCGACCCAGCTTACATTCACCCAGACCAGAACAAATCAAAGCTGCACACAAAACTTCTAGGCGTATGGCTTTCTATTCTGTAATTTATAAGGTTTCTGATTTTTAACACAGGCTTTGTTCCAAAGGAACATGACTTCAAGTGGTTCATTAATTACCAGCAAATTCTCACTGCTTCACCACCACATAAAAGGCCCCACTCCATTTTCGTTTTGACTCAAGAGAAACAGCCACCCTTGAGAGCCCAGGAACTGCTCCTTGGCCAGTCGATGGGACCAGGCACCTAAGGAAGAAGCTGATGCTGTACTTACACTTTTCCTGAATGGCTGGAATCCTCAGGGTGGTCACTGGAGACTTCCCAAGAGAATTATAAGAAATCATAGACACCCAATAGCTCTCGCCTCCCAGATGCAGTTCAAGCTGCTGGTTAGTGGTGTTCACTGTCTCTGTGAGGTTGGTGTTGTTTTCTGGAAAGTACCATATGTTGTAGCCAAGTGTTTTCTCTAGGACTGGGGCTCCTCTTGCCTTCTGAACCCAAAAACAAAATTTATTGCCAATAACAAAGAAAAAGAAAGGCATTGAGACAGTGAGAAGCAGTGGGGGTGAGGGTGGGGAGTAAGGCTAACTATTAGATACTAAACTACAATGAGGTAATTACCCTCCAGGGATGAATAACACATCCTTGGCTGTGATATTAACCCTTCAAGTGCCAGAAGAGGGGATTTACTAAATTTCGACTAATTCCATGAGGCTAAACTAGAAGAATGCCCAAGACAATGTAAACAAGCCACCCTTATTTCCTGCTGCCTGTTTCTTTCCCTCCAACCTATTCGTGTAGAGGAGTAAGGGCTAAAAAGCTGATACATTCCCTCTGAGCCCATCCCAAGTCTGGTCTGGCCCTGAGTCATCTCTTGCCTGGAGTATCCAAGGGTTGGAGAACACCCTATGCCCTAGTCTTTTATTTCCATGCCTCTCCCTCTGAGAAGGGAGCCAGCTTCCCTGGACCAGTCATCCCAGCCAGGCATCCTAGCTAAGAGGGCTGCCCTACCAGTCCCAAACGCTGGGCAAGAAGTTTAAGGTAGAATCCTGAGGACTTTAAGCTAAACTCTTATTTTCTGCCTTGAACTTGGGCCCACTCACCAGTATTTGCCTAGAAGACAGCATGGTGAGTATTTCCCAGAATTTATAGGGCTTCCCTTTCTGTTACTGATTACACACATAGATGGAACGGAATGCCTGAATGTAAGTCCAGGACTTACAAGTGGGACTTTAGCAGGCACTTTGTCCCAGTGCCTTCCCAGTTCAGGAATTTCCTTCACACTTGCCTTGGCATAAAAGGTCAGCTAGAATCTTCCTAATGACCAGGAGCCTTTTATTTCTAAAGACGACCCATTTTCTTTTTTATTTTATTATATTTATTTATTTATTTATTTTGAGACAGGGTCTTGCTCTGTCACCCAGGCTGGAGTGCAGTGGCCTGATCTTGGCTCACTGCAACCTCCACCTCTTGGATTCCAGCGATCCTCCTGCCTTAGCCTCCCGAGTAGCTGGGATTACAGGCGTGCACCACCATGCTCGACTAATTTTTGTACTTTTAGTAGAGACAGGGTTTTGCCATGTTGTCCAAGCTGGTCTCGAACTCCTGACCTCAAGTGATCCCCTCGCCATGCCTCTCAAAGTGCTAGGATTACAGGTGTGACATTACAGCCCCAATTCTTTTTTAAATAACATATGCTTTTTAAAATAATAATAAAAATTGAGATACAATTCACATTGCATAAAATTCACTGTTTCAGTGTGAGTTCAATGGCTTTTATTAATAGTATGTTCAGTCCTGCAACTATCACTATTATTTAATTTTAGAGCATTTTAGTACATTCTTTTTTAACCAACTCAAATTCTTAGCGAGCTCTTTCCTCTTGAAGGTGGGAGGGGGAAAAAAAAAGACCAGACCCACCAAGTGGTGGGGAGGAGGTGGGCACTGAAACCCATCTTCTCTACTTCACAAGCTGCCCTACTTGGCCCTTCGCCACTGCTATGTAGCTAAGACCACATGTGGGCGTGTGCAGTTGTTGGCTTTCCTCCCCTAAAAATGTGTTGCCAAAATCACTTGTTTTCATTCTTGATGGCTGAGAAAGACAGTACAGCATCTGGGATTGATTCTCTAGGATTCCCCGGCATCTCTGGCTGTTGTCCCATGTGGAGGTGGAGCCTTGGCAACCCAGGGAGTCCCATAGCCTGCAGGTGTGGAGGGAGTGGGCGATGGTGCTGGAGCCTCCAACCCTGAGGTAATTGGAATGTCATCTGGCAAAGCAGGACACTTGCTCCATTTTCAACAGGATTTTGAACTTGCCTGGACTTCAGCAAATGTGAGCTAACATCGTGAGCATTTCCTGGGAATTCTGGAGGTACACGAAGGAATTCTGGCATCTCCCTCCTCTCCTCCTTCTTCTTCCCCACCTTTTCACTCTTTTTTTCTCCATCTGCCCTTTTCCTTTCCTGTTTATTGCCTTGTCCCCCCATTTTCTACTCCTTCTCTCACTTTCTTCTCTCAGGTCCTCTTTCCTCCTCCTCTTCTCTGCATTCCCCACCTGACTTCTGTTCCTCACTCCCAGGCCTCCATCCTAGAAAGGACCATGTGGTCCCTCTTCTGTTTTTGTGCCCCACTGTTTCAACACACGTGTGCCATATATGTTGCCAATGACTCAAGGACACACCAGCAAGCTGACCCTGATCAGAGCTCTTCTTAGATGGTTGGGTCGGGAGGGGGGTTCCAGAGACTAGTCAGCAGAGGCTTGTCAGTGATAGTGTCCTCCAGAAGGCCATGGTGCCTCCTGCACTTTCACTTTCTACCTTCCCCAAATGTTAATGTTTCAGACCAAAGAGGACGGGGGCCAGGGTCTGTCATGTTTGGGCCATCTGCAAGATGACCTATAGGGCTTTTTTGAGCTGGCCAACCAATGTGAGATTTGGGGCATCATAAAGCCCTCTAGGGAAGGAAATTCTGGAGGTAAAATTTCAAGAATCACAGTTTTTGGAAGGGTAAGAGACCAAGGGCTTTTAAATAGGATAAAGAAACAGGCTGGGCATGGTGGCTCACGCTTATAATCCCAATGCTTTGGGAGGCTAAGGTAGGAGGATCTTTCGAGCCCAGGAGTTTGAGACCAGCCTGGGCAACATAGCAAGACCCAGCCTCTACTATATATATACACACATATATATGTATGTGTGTATATATATGTATGTATATATATATTTAAATTAGCTGGGTGTACTAGCACACCTACCCAGCTACTTGAGAAGGTGAAGTGGGAGGATAACTTGAGCCCAGGAGTTAAAGGCTACAGTGAGTTATGATTTCACTACTGCACTCCAGCCTGGGTGATTGAGCAAGACTCTGTCAAAAAGAAAGAAAGAAAGGCAGGGGGTTGGGGGGAGGGAGGGAAAGAGAGAGAGAGAGAGAAAGGAAGGGAAGGGAAGAAAAGGGAAAGAAGGGGAGGGGAGGGGGAAGGGGAAGGCAAGAGGGGGAGGGAGCGAAGGGGAGGGGAGGGGAAGGGAGGGGAGGGGAGAGGAGGGAAGGGAAGGGGGAAGGAAGGGAAGGAAGGGAAGGAAGGGAGGGAGGGAAGGGAGGGAAGGGAGGGAAGAGAGGGAAGGGAGAGAAGGGAGGGAAGGGAGAGAAGGGAGGGAAGGGAGAGAAGGGAGGGAAGGGAGGGAAGGGGAAGAAAGAGAGAGAAAAATAACCCAGAGGGAGGTCACCTTCCATAACAACCGCACTGGCCTTCTTCCATCCACCTCAGTTGGTTTCAGGACTCTCCACAGTTCCAGGCCACATGGAGCTGTAAGGAACAAGAATGAGGCACTCAACCCAGAGAGAAGGGAGTTGCAAAGGAGACAGGGAAGGTGAGCTGGGCAGTTGGGAAGGATTTGCTCGAGGGAGCCAGTAGGAATAAGGTGAGGAGCGGAGGGATGGCAGCCTTGCAATGACCAAAGATGTCTTCATTTTGTGGTCAAGGAACTGGAATCAACCAAAGATAAAAAATAAAACTGCTCTTGAGTCTGATGATTTAACGTAAGCTAAAGGAAAAGCATAATCGGCCCCATTGTAATATAATTTGTCTCCCAAATCTAGATCAAAATGTGACTATCTCATGTCCTCTAGACATAACATATACATTAAAGCTGGGAATGACACAGATAACTCACAAGGAGATATATGTATATACAATTTATACCAAGTCTGCTTCCAAAAAAATAAAACTACATACTTAAGATGTTATAAAATATAAGAAAAAATTAAATGACAAAGAAACAAGAAAATAAGCTTCACTAGGTCCCTCCTTGAGCTCTAAATTTAATGCTGGTTTTTCCAAAATAAAAAAGAATCACATTGAGGTGCCTATTTCTCGTGGCCCAATAAAAAGGAAACCTAGAAATTTGTATGAAGGAAAACTATTTTCTGGCTACGAACACTGAAATCATAAATGGAATTTATCACGTGGATCTCTTCAAAAAGGACACAGAGTAACGTAAAAGCCAATATCTGCAATCCCAATAGAGCAAAAGCACAGAAATATCATATATGCACATTTTTCATAGTTGTTTTCCATAAATAGCTAGGGCGTAAATCCTGACACATGCCTTTTTCCAGTAAACAACACAGTCTGAGACAACAGTCCAAGTGTACAGGCTTCTGATGATCTAATCATACAGGGATGAAACTTACAAAAAACAAGGAATTTACATTTCACTTGATTTCTGGACTGTATCTCTCAAATATCCTGTCTCAAGCAAGTTTTGTCAAGAGATGGCTCACTGGCAATTTATAGTTGAACGCCCTGACATGCACCTGAGATATCAAAATACTGAGCTACTGATTAAAGAATGACCCACCCACTTTAGCCATGAGAGGAAAGCAGAGAGTTCTAAACAAATGTCAAGAAGGCTAGTGGCCCACGATTTGGAGAAGAGAGTAAATGTCCCTAGTCAAAGCTGCAGTAGTTGCACTCTGAATTTTTTCTTGAGGAAGTCACATGGCTGCAGATAATGTAATTAGGTCCACAAAGAATGAGTCTACCACTCAGACCAAGATCTAAACTATTTTTTAGAAGTAAGAGATTGTCTTCAGGGATCTTTTAAATTGTAGGTGATTGGATATCTTAAAGTAAAATGACTGGCTGGGTGCGGTGGCTCATGCCTGTAATCCCACCACTTTGGGAGGCCGAGGCAGGTGGATCACTTGAGGTCAGTAGTTCGAGACCAGCCTGGCCAATGGTGAAACCCTGTCTCTACCAAAAAATATAAAAAATTAGCCGGGTATAGTGGTGTGTGCCTGTAATCCCAGCTACTCAGGAGGCTGAGGCAGGAGAATCACTTGAACCCGGGAAGCGGAGATTGCAGTGAGCCGAGATCGTACCATTGTACTCCAGCCTGGGCAACAGAGGGAGCCATGTCTCAAAAAATTAAAAAAAAAAAAAAAAAGTAAAATTACTGAACTCCAACTAAAGACAATCTTATAATGAGGAAAATGTACCAAGTACAATTGAGTTAATGACTTGTTTTGCCTTCAATGGAGAGTCACATTTCTACAAATACTCTTGCAGAAGCTAAAGTCTAGTTAACACAGTCTAGCGTTAGGCCCAGGATCTCCCAATGAGATATATTAAATGCAATTCTATTAGAATTGTTTATAAGGAGGTTGAAATGTGTTGACTTTACATATTACTTCATCTAAATCCCGCTGACGTGTTGTCTCAAAAGCTCTGCCAGGAGTTTTCTGATTTCTCAAAAGCTTTTATTGAATCAGAAGACAGAACAGCCAGTACTCAAGTTTCTCAGACAGGAAGCAACAGACTGGTTTCAGTGAGATGTAAGCAGTGGCCAAGTTCCTCTCAGAAGACAGCCTTTGTACAGGGCTACAAAGTCATTAGACCTTCCAAGGAAATGCACAAGATTAGAGGGACATTCACTCCATCTCTCACATGCAGAATCTCTCTGTTCCAATCACGTGGAGAGTCAAACTCAGGGCCAGTAATATTGAGAGTAAGAAAAAAAAAAATCTAAAGACAAGGTGTTCATTATTACCCAGTCCTAAATATTCATCTCAAGGACAGATACAGGCAAAACTAAACTGATTATTAAATAATCATTCCAGGCACTTGACTAGAAATATGAGTGAAATTCTTCTTGGATTTAGCCCATAGGCTAGCCGGGCATGGTGGCACACGCCTACAGTCCCAGCTACTCGGGAAGTTGAGGTGGGAGGATCACTTGAGCCTGGGAGGTGGAGGCTGCAGTGAGCTGAGATCTCACCACTACATTTCAGACTGGGTGACACAGTGAGACCCTGTCTCAAAAAAAAAAAAAAAAAATCCCATAGGCAGTCATTTGTTTTCATAGATGGTAATGATAAATGAGTTTAAATGGATATTTTCTTCTTTCATCGAGGTCACTATTTCCTGCAAATATGGTCCAAAGAGAAACAGTCTTCTCAGTATAGACTTCCCACAGATGCAACTGTTAGTGAAACCACTGCCTCACTAGCATGTAAGTCTTCTATGGTTATTATAGCCAGCTTTCCATTAACCACAAATTGATAATGGATTTTCAGTTTAATCAGAGGGGGAAAAGTAAGGACTCTGAAAAAAAAATAACAAAATTAAAATTTTCCAAATCAACCAAAATATCTATGTATTCGAAGGCATCAATTCTCCGGATTGATACAGCAACAACTGATGCTATACTATTTCTATTACAATATGGGTATCCCCACAGCAACCACCAGTTAGACATATGCAGGTACCCCTGCTGAAGAACAACAATAAGAAAAGCTAACTCTTAGCAAGTGTCAGTTTCTGTGAATTTTCTCATTTAATGCCCACAGTCCTGTCATTTCTGAAGCATAGAGAAATTAAGCAGGTATTCAATATCACAAGTTTTTAAGAAATAAAGCCAGGATTTGAATCAAATTATATCTGTATCATGTAGTGAGTAGATTGTCTAAATATAGGTAAATAACTTTAATAATCAATATATTGAAATCCAAAAGAAAATAGTCAGTGCTTCACATTCAACTTAGAATACATGTTTTCAAACAATTAGAAAGGTTTGAAGTGGTATGCATTAAACAAGTGGCATTTCATTGAAATAGGAAAACACATGGTTTATAAATTTGAAAACAATAAATGAGGATTTGCTGGGGGCAGGG
This sequence comes from Theropithecus gelada, assembly GCF_003255815.1. Taxonomy (NCBI): domain Eukaryota; kingdom Metazoa; phylum Chordata; class Mammalia; order Primates; family Cercopithecidae; genus Theropithecus; species Theropithecus gelada. The sequence continues at coordinate 52,783,700 of NC_037673.1, read as the reverse complement.
GGGTGCATTTTAATCAGTTTCTTCTGGGATCCTGAAAAAAGGAAGAAGGACAAAAGCAAAAGTTCTCTAGTGGTGATTTGGATAAATAAGTGTTGATTTGGTTTAATTAGCAAAAGGCATAGGTAACACCAGCATCTGGTGTTTGCTAATTAAATCAAGTTAGCTGAACTAATAAATCAGATGAAATAGTAAATCTTGTTTTTGGCAGCAAAACAAGCTGAGAAAACTGACACAAGGGACTGGCTGGTCTGTGAGGAGCTTGAGACTCTGAGCCACGATGGCACCAGGAGGTCACTAGAAAGAAGAGTGACAGCCATGGCAGGGGAAGAGCTAGGTAAAACACAACGGCACCCAAGGGAGCACTTAATCATCAGCTTGCCTGCTGAAGAGTGAGGCAAAGGAAGGTAACTATTTGCTGAATGATACTGCATGAACATCTCTGGTGGGGAACACAACATTCAGAAGGCATCAAATTGGTTCCAGACATCTGACCATAGGGGTGAATGCAGCAAACATCTGTTAATACTAGTGTTAATACTGGAAACTCAACCAGGATCCAAAAGAACAAATCATTATTGTGTGGATGAAGTAGCACAGAAGTTGACCCCAGATGTTATCTGAGACTAGTCTGCAACTTGGGTATGAGACTGAAATCTCATTTTCTATTACAATATGGGTATCCCTAAACCACCTGAAATCATGAGGCCTTAAATCATGGCAATGGGGGAATTCATATTCTAAAACTCACATCCCTTATAAATAAATAAGGTTAAAGCCTCAGAGGAAGGTTAGAAGGGTGGGCATTTTAAAATTTCTTGTCCATAATTCAGAAGAAGAAGTGTGGCCATCACTGGGTGTGTATCCAATTAATCATTCATTTACTGTGTTAGGCTGAAAAATGGCCCCAAAATATCTCGTCCAAATCCCTGGAACGTGTAAATGTTTCCTTATATGGTAAAAGGCACTTTGCAGATGTGATTAAGTTAAGGATCTTGAGATGGGGACATTATCTTGGATTAGCCAGGTGGGTCCTAACTGTGATCACAAAAGTCCTTATAAGAGGGAGGCAAAGAGGTCTGACACACAAGAGCGGGGAAAGGTGATGTGATGATGGGGGGATAAGTTTTATAGATGGAGGAAGGACCACAAGCCAAAGAATACAGGCAGCCACTAGAAGCTGAAAAAGGCAAGGAAACAGATTCTCCACTCAGAGTCTCAGAAGGAAACAACCCTGCTGACATCTTTACTTTAGTCCAGTGAAACCGATTTTGGACATCTGACTTCCAGAGCTATGAAAGAATACATTTGTGTTGCATTAAGCCACTAAATTTGTATTGTTACAGCAGCAATAGAAAACTGATACATTCATCACACATTTATTGATCACCTGCTGAGGGTCAGACTCTGGGCAAGACTCTTGAGAAAAGTAACACATGCTGAGTGACCCTGAGCCATTTATTAGCGTCTCTGAAACTCAGTTTCCTCATTTCCAAAATGGGAATGCCTCTACATATTTTATTGTGCTTTTAGGAGGATTAAAAATAATAATAGTAGGATAAATAATAAGAATAGGAAATCTAGCAGTTAGTGAATATCTACTATGGGCTAAACACATTATTTCATTTAATCTTTAAAATAATGCTAAAAAAATAGGTACTACTATAAACTTAACTTACATATTATATTTCAATATAGAAAAGGGGAACAAATGTGAGGAAACTTCTGAGAATGGACTGAGAGATTAGGTATCTTGCCCAAAGATACCTGGCTTGGGATTTAAGCCAAGCCCACTGACGGGAAGCATTGCTCTTAATGACCATACTGACACTTAGTAAGCGCTTGATCAACCAGCAATCCACGCCTCTTTCCTTTCCTCACTGTCATTAAAGATGTGATTTTTTTTTTTTTTTTTTTGGTATTAGTTACACCTTTATTTTGAGTAGTAGCTCCAGGGTTCACAATATATAGCTTTAATTTATCACAGGATACCTTCAAATGATATGATACTGGCGGGGCGCAGTGGCTCACGCCTGTAATCCCAGCACTTTGGGAGGCCAAGCTGGGCGGATCACCTGAGGTCAAGAGTTCAAGACTAGCCTGGCCAACATGGTGATAGCACGTCTCTACAAAAAATACAAAAATTAGCCGGGTGTGGTGGTGGGCTCCTATAATCCCAGCTACTTGGGAGTCTGAGGCACAAGAATTTCTTGAACCCGGGAGGTGGTGGTGGCAGTGAGCCGAGATCACACCACTGCACTCCATCCTGGGTGACAGAGCGAGAGTCTATCTCAAAAACAAAACAAAACAAATGATATGATACCCTTTCATGTATAGTACAAGAATCTCATGAGTATTAAAATGTGACCCTTTGCCTTTGAGGCACAAAGTTGTGCAGGCTCACTCTTGGAGGGTACAGGGGGCCCCTGGGGTCATGAGATTCCATGATTCCCAACCAGGACACTTGACAGACCCCACCAAGTCTAGCCCAAAGCAGCCCTACGCCAGAGCAGACAGGAAGGGAATCGCAAGGAGTAGCTTGCCTTCTTCCTCAGTCATTCCCATTTTTTCTTGGCTCCAGTCACTCCAGAACTTTGACTCCTTGACCGCACATCGCAGAGCTACGACATACTCTGTAAAAGCCTGCAGCCCCATAAGGTTGTAGGTTTGGTTTGTATCTTCACGGTTCTTAGCGAAGTTGACTTCCATCTACAAGACAGAGACAGTTCTAAACTGAAATGGAGACCACACATGTTATCTTCCCATTTTCCTCTTCGCTACCCAGCTTTTACATTTTTAGAACTACTACTCTTTACTCTTACATTTTTAGAACTAGTAACGCTCTAAATCAAATTTTAAAATACATCATTTTCATTAACAGACTTTCATATATGCCTGGGAACAATTGGTACCTACATAGATATGAACATCTCCATGAACCACCACCTCCCTCCCCATTTCCTGTATCTAAGCTTATGGGGCAGAGATTCCTGCCTCTGGCCTGTCTGAATGAGCAGAGCTCTGCTGCTTGCTGTTCTAGAAGATGCAAGCCTCAAGATCCAGGGCAACCTGAGCCTAGGAGGTGACTCCAACACCTAGAGATACTGCCTCATGGAACTGCAGGAACAGAGACCTTAGCTGCACTCACGTCATGCACGAGACCCAGGAAAGTTAAATAACCATTTAAATGAAAGTTAGAAGATCTGCAGAATAGGACCAGAACATAGATTTCTTCACTCCTAGGCTTTTTCATTTTACCCAAATCTTTCACTTCAAAGCATTGGTCTTTGGGTGACCAGTCAAGCTGCTGAAAGTCTCAACAGCCTGAATGTATAAATTAATTTTGATACTCTCTTGGGGAGGGAAGAGGTAAATAAATTAGTTCTTTTCTCTAGATGTCAGCTTCTCATTGGTAAAGTGAAGGTGTTGCTTTATACAATTTCTGGGACTCAGCTCTCCAAGAGAAACTAAACATTTAGCTATTCCTTTTCTGAACACAGTCATTATTGCTGCAATATAAACCTTTAGTTCAATATAAACATTTAGCTCAATATAAGCTTTATAAACCTAAAGTTATAAAACCCAAAACCTAAAGGTTTATATAGCTTATTTTGAGCTGATTAATAAAAAATAAACTTCACTGGCCGGGCGCAGTGGCTCACACCTGTAATCCCAGCACTTTGGGAGGCTGAGGTGGCCGGATCACGAGGTCAGGAGATTGAGACCATCCTGGCTAACACGGTGAAACCCCGTCTCTACTAAAAATACAAAAAAAAAAAAAATTAGCCAGGCATGGTGGTGGGCACTTGTAATCCCAGCTACTCGGGAGGCTGAGGCAGGAGAATGGTATGAACCTGGGAGGTGGAGCTTGCAGTGAGCCGAGATCGCGCCATTGCACCCCAGCCTGGGCTACAGAGAGAAACTCCGTCTCAAAATAAATAAATAAATAAATAAATAAATAAATAAATAAACAAACAAATAAATAAAATAAACTGCACTAATAGATATGTCTATTTAACTACTATGCACACAGCATAGTCCCATGGGATCCTGCAAGAGAAGGAAGTCCTGATACTACTTACATCTATGTCCCAGCTGTGAAAATTAGTACCTAATTGCAGCTCCTGTGCTTTAAGGAAATTGGGCAGAAGGAGGATATGTGTCTATGGCAGAAAGCTGACAACTGCAGATGGACTTTGGAACTCTGTCCAGCTGCAGACGGTCTTTGGAACTCCCAGTCTGGTGAGATGGGGGTGGAACAAGAAGAGGCAATGACACTTTGGGGGCTAAATCCCAGGTTCCCTGAGCATCCTCTTCAAACAGGCCCTGGAGATGCTGTGACGGCAGACTAGGGTTGTGGAGAGCATAACTTGGGACAACCTGTTGTTAGTTAGGGATCCAGTTAGAAAAGGATTAAGACTGCCAGGAAAGGCCCAACCACATGGTGCTCCATATGTGATTTAAAATAAAAATACTAATCCATACAGCAAGTATAAGGAAGTCTAATAAAGCTCTATTTTACTTTTCACACTTTAAAAAATACATAATATTCTTTCTAATCTTTCAATTTTTCCTCCTGCTTTTTTGTACCCTTAGCACATGCTCAGCCTGTGTGGTGGTTCTTATCATGTTCATGCTCAGAAAGTTCTGCCTAATGTAGCCACGGAAGCCTCTTCCTCCCAGCCTGAGCCTCAGAGGAGATGAAACCACTGCTCAGTCTTTTAAACAAGGTGCCTGTAAGGCTTCTTTACTTTGTTATTTTGTCCAGCCAAGATCCTCTGGCCCTGACAGGGTCCAGGATCAACTGATCCTTCATATACAGGCTTAGATCTAAAACTTCCCCAACTCTGCACAGGCAATGGAACCCTACCAAAACACTAATTAGCTTCATCAGGTTCATTGTTAACAATCTATGCTTTGTGCCAAATCCTAACTCACCCAAAGTGTTTGTCTTAATAGATGAGTCAGAAGTTCTGATACAAAACCTAAATCAAATTCTGTGTGTGTGTATATGTGTGTGTGTGTGTGTGTGTGTGTTTCTCACTCTGTTGCCCAGGCTGGAGTGCAGTGGCACGATCTTGGCTAACTGCAACCTCTGCCTCCTGGGTTCAAGCGATTCTCCTGCCTCAGCCTCCCCAGTAACTGGGGCTACAGGTCCGCACAACCATGCCCAGCTAATTTTTTTTTTTTTTTTTTTGAGACAGGGTCTCACTGTGTCACCCAGGCTGGCGTGCAGTGATCTTGGCTCACTGCAAGCTCCGCCTCCTGGGTTCTTGCCATTCTCCTGCCTCAGCCTTCCGAGTAGCTGGGCCTACAGGCACCTGCCACCATGCCCGGCTAATTTTTTGTATTTTTAGTAGAGACAGGGTTTCACTGTGTTGGCCAGGCTGGTCCCTAACTCCTGACCTCAATTACCCACCCGCCTTGGCCTCCCAAAGTGCTGGGATTACAGGCGTGAGTCACTGCACCCAGTCCATACATCAAATTCTTAAAACAGTTTTGAGATCCCTTTCTAAGAGGCTCACATGGCTTTATTATATAAAGGTGCAAACCCTTTAAACTAGGGCCACAAAAGAATCTGGAGGCTGCTGAGGTATGGTCACATGGATGGCAAACCTGGGAGACAGAAAACCTGAGCTTAGGTTTGCAACTGACAAGCCCTGTGATCTTGAATAGATCATTTAAGTTTTCAACATCTTAATTTCCTAATCTGCAAAAATGGGGATAGCAAGGCCTCAATTACAGGATATTTGCAAGGATTCAATAATTTGGAGTATAAGGAAGCTCTTTGTTACTCACATATCATACAAATATGGGTCTTGTTATATGGACATGTTGGAATTTTAGCATTAGTTTTACACGGCTACACTTAAACAAATATTTATTGAGCACAGGCATGTACCAGGCAAAGGGAAAACAGATGAAAGCAAAGATTCCTGCATTTGAAGAACTTACAGCCTAACTGGAAGAGAAAGTTGAAATGCGTTGTTGTTAAGTGCAATGACAGAAGCATGCAGAGGAGGGACCAGGCCCAGGTCCTCAGAAGGAAATATGTCAGTCCTGAGTTCTGAAAGGTGAAGAAACTGGGGTAGGAGAAGAGATGCAAAAGCAGAGGGTGTTCTAGGAAGAGGCACAGAAAGAGTGAGAGAACATGATGCAAGGGAAACAAGCAATTCAGAATGACCAGAGAGGCAAGAGAGAGAGCGTGAAGGGGTCAGTAGAAGCCAGGTCTCACAGGGTTAACAATTTGGACCCTTTTCCATCAACAATGGAAATCTTTGATAGAAGGTTGGGAAGAGCTGAGTTGGGTTTAGCTGGGATTACAACTGAGGATAACTGCATGTATTTGAAAGCTAAGGAGAAGACCAGGCATGGTGGCTCACACCCATAATCCCAACACTTTGGGAGGCCGAGGCAGGTGGATCACCTGAGGTCAGGAGTTTGAGACCAGCCTGACCAACATGGTGAAACCCCATCTCTACTCAAAATACAAAAAATTAACCAGGTGTGGTGGCACAAGCCTGTAATTCCAGCTACTTGGGAGGCTGAAGCAGGATAATCACTTGAACCCCGGAGGTGGAGGTTGCAGTGAGCCAAGATTGTGCCATTCAGCCATTCACTCCAGCCTGGGCAACAAGAGTGAAACTCCATCTCAAAACAAAAAAAGAAAGAAAGAAAGAAAGAAAGGAAGAAAGAAAGAAATCCAAGGAGAGAGAAAGAGTAGTACAGACTTCTACCTTCCTTCCTGCATCCTCCAGGAAAACAGGAGGCAGGACATTTTACCTTGGGGACTGGAAGGAAGGAAGCAGATGTAGAAGAAGAGTACAGATATAGGTGAGTTTGTCAAAGAGACAGGGTACAGGCTGCCAAGGGTTGGGTAGTTTATACTTGTTGCCCTCACTTAGTGTTGTATGTGGTATAGTAATTTTCCAGAGGGACTCTAGTCCTGGTTTATTTTTCTTGTTGAATCCTATCCCAGCAGCTGTAGTGACTCTGAGCTCGTCAAATAGAAGGAATTAAGGGTTTATAGCCAGTAGATTATCCCAGAAGTTTCTCAGGTTCACAGAGACCATGACATGTGGTATGAAGAGGAGCTTGTGCTGTACCAAGGACTGCCCCACTTAGGGGTTCCCCAAACTACGATTATTGAATCTAATGTTCCACGTAGGCAGGTTCAAAGAGAATGGTTCCAGAGCTGGCTTAGAAAGGAAGCTGGGGGGAGAAGTGGCCACTACCATCTCTCTGAACATAGTGATAGAGGCAGAAGGCAGATAAGGGGGGTTCCCAGAGAATCTCCGACCTGCTCCACAAGTGTTTACATCAGATGCTTTTGTGCAGATGGGGAAACCTGCCCAGGGTCTTGTCCATGCATGCCCACAATGGACTGGGGATCCGTCTGTGCACTGGGAGAATGGGGTGGAGCCACGGGAAGTTCACACCTTGTGCAGGGAGAAGGAGCCTGGACTCTTCAGCTCCTGTGTGGTGGCCTGGTATTCAATCTGTGAGATGGTAGCCTGTTAGTAGGAGCCCATCTCGCTTTGCTGAGAGTTTTTTTCTCTTGTTTCCTTTTCACCCAATAAATTCCTCTCTCCTCACCCTTCAATGTGTCCGCATGCCTAATTTTTCTTGGTGACACAAGAACCCGGATTTAGCTGATCTAAGGCGCAAAAATTCTGCATCAATAGGACAAATAATGCTTTACTGAAAGAGTTCCAGACAAGGAGACGATGCTGCAGTAAATAGGGTGTCTGTGGGTTTCCACAAGGGAAAGGGTCGCATGATAGCCTCCTGGACAAGATAAAAAAAAGTAGCCTGAATGACGATAGTGGTAATTAGGTATATTCATAGAACCCTGAATAAATGACCATATCCAAAAGAAGGGTTGATCCTCTGGATGGTTTCTACTGGTTTACCACAGGGCTCTGATGTAGTCACCATTTTTATTAATAATTAGATAAAGGTATAGAAGGAAGTGTTATCAAATCTGGAGATACTGAAAACTTAAAAAGTAAAAAGTTAATCATAAGTTTTGGACCAAACAGGATTCTAAATAGGCTGGAATGATAGATAAGACCAACATGAAGAAATTCAATAAGAATAAATAAAACACCTGAACTTAGGTTAAAAATCAACAAACGACAAGATAGTAGAGGTATGTTTTACTAGCAAGTCTTCAGGAGGTAAAAAGTCTTAAAGGTTTAATTAGCCAACAGTTGATTAGAAGTCAATAATGTGGCTGCTCATGATGGCTTACACCTGTGATCTCTGTACTTTGGGAGGCTGAGGGAGGAGGATCACTTAAGACCAAGAGCTCGAGACCAACTTGGGCAACACTACAGAAACAAATTAAAATTCAGCCAGGCATGGTGGCACATGCCTGTAGTTTCAGCTACTCGAAAGGCTGAGGCAGGAGGATCATCTGAGTCCAAGAGTGCAAGGCTGCAATGAGCTGCGATCACACCACTGCACTCCAGCCTGGGTAACGGAGTGAGACTCTGTCTAAAATTTATAAAAAGGCAATAAATATGAGATGATTACAAAAAGGTGATACAATTTCAGGCTGCATTGATGGAAACTGCAGAATATTTTCTGAACTTTGAGGTAAGAAAACATTTCCTAAGACACAAAAGGCATAAGCATAAAGATAAAGACAGATAAAATTTAACCATATTAAAATTAAGTGACTGTTCCTCAAAAGTCACCATTAAGAGAGTGAAACGTCATGCCACATAGTGAAAGATGTGTGCCATACACGTAGCAAATAAGACTCATAAACAGAATATATAAGGAATGCCTACAAATCAGTTGAAAACTCAGGCAGACTAGCCAATAGAGAAAACATGCAAAAGGCTTAAATCAGCACTTCCAGAAGAAGCAATCCAAAGGGCCAATAAACACATATGAAAAGGTGTGTAACTTCATTAAAAGTCAAGTAAATGCAAATTAAAGTCACCATTCCATCATGTTCAGACTATGGGATACCACACAGCAATGAAGATTTATAAACTACAGCATTATATAGCATGAATAAGTCTTAAAAGCACAATATTGAGAGATAGAAGCCAAACGTTAGAAAATACAAAATGTATGGATTCCCTTTATATGCTCCTCTATTTCTACTGGGCGCTCCTTCAGGATGAAGGAGGAGGGCTCAAGGAAAGAGGGCATAGTCTTTTAAACTATGTTCTTCAATGATGCAGGCTTAAATGGTAAAAAATGAAAGCAAAGAAGATTACCATGAAAATTAGCTCTCACGGAGGTCATGAGCAAAGGGCAAGCAGAGGGCTCTGGCATCCTGGAGATGTTCTGTTCTTGACTGCAGTGGTTTCTACATGAGCACTGACTTAGTAATTTGTTAAATGCAATATTTATGTTTTGTTCACCTTTCCAAATGTATGTTATACCTCATGATTTTATAAAGGGTCAGAAAAATAAAAAATAAAATGGCCAAACCATAGACTCTCTGGTAGCCACACAGCCAGACGCAAACTTGGATATAATGCAGAAGTAAATTTCTCACTCTTTATTGTGTCCCTGCGCTCAGAAGGCAAAAATGCCTATTGTAGAACACTCTTCCAATCTAAAAGGTCCAGAAGGAAAAATGGAACACTAGGAAGAGAAGTACTTCCTAGTGTCTCTCTTCTATTTTCAATGTAAAAAGTGAAATAATGATTCCAGGTCAACAATAGTTGTCAATGATTCTTTTCCTCTGGGCCTCTAATAGGAACATTATTATAACGGCATAACTTACCCAGCTGGTACTATTGACTGTCCTGAATCGAAGTGCATATTTTAAATCAGATGAAACAGGCGCCAACTCAGGCTTTATCCATTCAATCCGAATCATTCGTTTGATGCCCAAAACTGGTTTCACACTGAAAATCTCAGGTGGTTCAGTTTTCGCTGAAAATAAAAATCATACAACTCTCATATTTGCAAAAAGATAAGAATTTGCTAACAGCATCCATCCAAAATTGAAAAAAGAAAAAACCTTAGAAAGGAAATGATAGTGCTTTGTGATCTGCTATATGAACGCAGATGGTATTTGCAAGGCAGTACAAAAGGAATGTCGCCACCCCCAACCAACCCCAACACCTCTGAAAAAGGAATACCCAGTGAAAAAAGGATGCATTCCTGTGATTTTTCAACAAATCAGCCTCTTATTGATTGGGTCATCATATGCTATGCCAAGCAGAAAGGAGGTAAAAAGAGACCACAGAACCAGAAAATAGGCTGTCTCTCTTATTTACTCTCACCTCCCCTAGGCCTCTCCTTCCTTGACCTCCAGGATGATGGAATACCCACTATAAACACTATTAAATAACTCTCATTTTCCTTCCACACTGCAAACATTCTAGCCCCAAATTTCTCTCTTTGAAAATATGCATTTTTCTAGTTATAAAAGTAGCATATGCTCATTATACAACATTTTTTAAGTGTAGAAAATACCAAGAAAAACTAAAAATCATCCATTATCCCACCAACCAGAGATAACCCTTATTACCATTTTGGTATATTTCCTTTCAGCTGTTTTCTGCGTAATTATTTGCATTATCTTTTAAACAAAATTGATATGATAAATAAAGCTTTTGTTTTTTTAAAATATGCAATCAGCATATATCACCTTCTATTAATAGTTCTTCAAAACATGATTTTTAAGGTTCATAATATTCTACTTTATGGATTAACATAATTTTTTGACTTATGTTCTATTATTGCACATTCACAGTATTACAGTAGGTAGCTAATCAGGCATGAGCAGGACAGGAGAGGGCTCCCCCTACACACCACCAGGAAAGTCAGGTGACCATCAGGTGATGCTCAGCCAGTTGTCACGCTGCCTTGCAAACCTAATAATTGGCTGCAGCCAGCAACAGGGAAAGGCAGTTTCCCAATAAATAAAAACATCTGTAACTAGTGATTGGCAGCTCCAAAATAAGATCTCAAGAATTGGGCTGGACGCAGTGGCTCACAATCCCAGCACTGTGGGAGGCTGAGGCAGGCGGATCAAGAGGTCAGGAGTTCAAGATCAGTCTGGCCAACACAGTGAAACCCCATCTCTACTAAGAATACAAAAATTAGCCAGGCGTGGTGGCAGGTGCCTGTAATCCCAGCTACAGGAGGCTGAGGCAGGAAAATCACTTGAACCCAGTAGGTGGAGGTTGCAGTGAGCTGAGATTGGACCACAGCACTCCAGCCTGGGCGACACAGCGGGACTCCGTTTCAAAAAAAAAAAAAACGAAACAAAAACTCAGGAATTGGGCGAGTAGGCTCAAGCATGGGCATTAAGAGGCAAAATGGCAGAGTTTAACTGGTATATGAGCTTCTGGGGGCATTCCATTGGAAAAGGGAAGAACGCCTCAGGTGGAGCATGTGTACAACTCCAGTAAACACACTGCACATGCTCACTTCCTAAGTGCCAGCTGGCCAACGTGCAAGTGGGCAGATCACCGTAAGGGAAGAATCAAGGGAAATGGGACACAAGATGCCAGAAGTAGGCCAGCATGGAAAACCCTAAGTCCAAGGTCAAATGGGGCACCTGACTGCCAAGACGCCCACTTAGCCCTCTTCCAAGGGTTGTTTACCTTTTTTCCATTCCTGCTCTAAAACTTCTTTTCTTTTTTTCTTTTTTTTTGAGATGGAGTCTTGCTCTGTCACCCAGGCTGGAGTGCAGTGGCGCGATCTCGGCTCCCTACGAGCTCCACTTCCCAGGTTCACACCATTATCCTCCCTCAGTCTCCCAAGTAGCTGGGACTACAGGCGCCCGCCACCATGTCTGGCTATTTTTTGGTATTTTCAATAGGGACAGGGTTTTACCGTGTCAGCCAGGACGGTCTCGATCTCCTGACCTCACGATCCGCCCGCCTTGGCCTCCCAAAGTGCTGGGATTACAGGTGTGAGCTACTGCACCCGGCCTCTAAAGCTTTTTAATAAACTTCCACTCCTGCTGTAAAACATGTATCGGTTTCTCCTTCTGTCCTATGCCCCTCAGTTGAATTCTTTCTTCTGAGGAGGCAAGCACTGAGGTTACTGCAGACCCATTTGGATTTGCTGCAGGTAACTCAGATAACTTCCACCGCTAACAATAGTGTTTCTAATTTTTCATTTAAAACTTCTTAAGGACAAAGGCTGGACTTGATCACAGAGTCTAGAATTAACACCTGACATTTAGCAGGTATCAAATATTTGTTAAGTGAATGAGTAAATGGATGATAGTTGAATTTCCCTTTACATCTCTGATGGTTTCCTTAGACCCCTTAGCACTGGCTGACTGGGTAAAAGGGCACGACCGTTTTTAGGGCTGCTGTCACACAGTGCCATTTTGCTTACCAGAAAGGTTATACTAATTTCAGTTTCCATCAACATTGTATGAATACCCATTCACCACACTCTTGCTGGCTAGAATTGAATAGTATTATCTTTTCAGTCTTTGTAATACTGTTTTTTTAATTTTTAAAATTTTTAATTTTTGTGAGTACGTAATTGGTGTATATATTTATGGAGCATATGAGCTGTTTTATGCAATGTAAAATAATCACATCATGGAGAATGGGGTCTTTGTAATTCTTGAAGAGTTTTGGAAAGCAAAATCCCTACTTAGAGACATGGACTTTAAAACATTAACTGGGTAAAAATATTCAGAAAGCTCTTGTTAGCTACTCAAAAAATAATTTGTACTGATGCCTGGACTAAAGGGTGATCATCAATCCATGTGGCCACTAGTAAGTAGAGCTGTATACAATAAACATATTAAATATTTCCATAAAGTTATTGATATGTATTGAGCACTGATAAGTATTTTTTTAGGTGAATCATTTTGTTGAATCCTTTCAACCATCTAACATTTATTATATCCATTCTACAGAAGATAAAACTGGTATTGGAAAAGGGAAAATAACTTTCTAATAAGAAGCCAATCTAAGGCTCATTTGTATCCACACCAAAGTTCCTGCCCTTACTCATTACACTAAACTACCTCCAGTCAGAATAAACACAAGTACCTAGTGTAGTTCCACTTAACTCTAACACTCTGTCACCAAGAAGAAAGTATTAGTTACTCCTCTGAATAAAAATGGCTCTCAGAATATCTCATTAAGAACTGATTTATATCAAGTGACATCAGCAAAATGGCAGACTAGGTAGCTCTACGTTCTTATTCATCCATGAAAAGATTAAAAAAAAAAAAAAAAGACAGGGCCGAGAGTGGTGGCTCATGCCTGTAATCCCAGCACTTTGGGAGGCCAAGGCGGGTGGATCACAATGTCAGGAGAAAAAGACCATCCTGGCCAACATGGTGAAATCCTGTTTCTACTAAAAATACAAAAATTAGCTGCATAAAGTGGTGCGTGCCTGTAATCCCAGCTGCCTGGGATGCTGAGGCAGGAGAATCACTTGAACCTGGGAAGCAGAGGTTGCAGTAAGCTGAGATTGTGCCACTGCACTCCAGCCTGGGAGACAGAGCAAGACTCTGTGTCAGAAAAAAAAAAAAAAAGGACAGACACTGGCTGAACTAAACTTGTAGGAGCTCTGGAAATCAACCCAAGGTTTATAACCATAATAAACACCAAATCAAGACAAAGTCACCTTCAAAGTGGCAGGAAAATAGTTTTGTGGCTGTCTTACTTGCCCTTGCCCCACCCTCTGCCTGAAACATCAGTGGTCTTGGTTTGGAGAAGGTGGCATCTCTGCTCTTATTTCCCTTCTACCAACTGGAGAGAACAAAGAATACTTATTTACATTCCAGCCTGTTGGAGGGCAGACTAAACGACTGGTCTCTGTTTTGCCTAACTTTAATCTTAGGCAGGAAAAGAGCCAGGCAGTGCTCATAAAAGCTACAGGGAGACTACAGATTCATGGAAGCCTGGGGCAAGAGATTATGTAAGGAGACATACAATAAATTATATAAAATCATAAGGAGAAACTGGGTAAGACTCTTTGGGAAATCAAGACATTCAAAAGCAGCTATGGCCGGGCACAGCATCTCACACCTGTAATCCCAACACTTTGAAAGGCCGAGGCAAGCAGATCGCTTGAGCTCAGGAGTTTGAAACTGGCCTGGGCAACATGGTGAAATCCACCTCTACAAAAAAATATATAAAAATTAGCTGGGTGTGGTGTGTACCTTAGTCCCAGTTACTTGGGAGGCTGAGGTGGGAGAATGGCTTGAGATCAGGAAGGGGAGGTTGCAATGGTGACATCACTGAACTCCAGCCTGGGCAACAGAGCCAGACCCTGTCTCAAAAAACAAAGAAAAAAGCAGCTGTGTGTATACATAGTGTAACTGAGAAAGCACCATCCAGACCTAGGCAAGATGTATACTCAGAAAAGAACTGAGAAGACTTTAAGTTTTCACCTAGGGCTAATCCCTAGGCTCAGAGTAAGCCCAACAAATCTATGAAGAACAGCCCCAGAACAGAGTCAGTCTGCAAAGACTTGGAGAGGTAGCTGTTTTTTCCAATGCCCAATTTTTACCAACAAAAATTGCAAGGCATACAAAGAAACAGGACAACATGGCCCATTTAAGTAAACAAAATAAAACCACAGAAACTGTCCTTGAGGAAGCCCAGCAATCAGAATTTCTAGACCAAGACCCTAAAATGAACATCTTAAGTATGTTCAAAGAGCTAAAGTTAAACACGGACAAAGAACTAAAGGAAATCAGGAAGATGATACATGAACAAAATGAGAATATCAACAAAGATACAGAATTTTTTTTTTAAAGAAGCAAACAAAAACTCTGAAGTTGAAAATCACAATACCTAAAATATAAATTCACTACAGGGGTTCAGCAGTAAATTTAAGCAGGCATAAGAAACAATCAGTAAAGGTGAAGATAGAACAACTGAAAGTATTGAGTCTCAGGAACAGAAAGAAAAAAGAATAAGGAAAAATAAACAGAGTCTAAGGGACCTGTGGAACAGGATCAAGCCAACCAATAAACACATTTTAGGAGTTTCTGAAAGAGAAGAGAGAGAGAGGAAGTGGTGGAGAGATTATTTGAAGAAATACTAGCTAAAAAGTCCCCAGATTCGATGAAATACACAAATCTACAAATCCAAGAATCCCAGTGAATACTAAGTAGGATAAACCCAAAGAGACCCACACTAAGACACATTACAACCAAACCTCAGAAAGAGAAAGTCAGTCTCTTGGAAGCAGCAAGAGAGATACAACTCATTACATACAATGGATCTTCAATAATAATATCAACTAATTTCTCAGCAAAAACCTTAGAGCCCAGAAGGCAGTGGGCTAATACATTTAAAGTGCTGAAAGAGAAAAAGAATTGTCAAATGAGAATTATACACCTGGCAAAACTGTTCTTCAAAAATGAGGGAGAAATTAAGACATTCCAAGATAAATTAAGACATTCCAAGATAAATAAAAGTTGAGAAAGTTCATTACCAATAGGCCTGCCCTATAAGGAATGCTAAAAGGAGTCTTTCAGGTTGAAATGAAAGGACACTAGACATTGACTTGGAATCAGATGAAGATATAAAGATCTCTAGTATAAATACGTGAGCAAATATAAAAGCTAGTATTATTGTAATTATGGTTTATAATTCCTCTTTTAATTTTCCAAAGAATTTAAAAGATTAATGCATAAAAAACAATTACAGCTTTATGGTATACAATGGATACAGATATAATTTGTGACATCAATGACATAAAGTGGAGGTGGGGAATGAAGCTGTGTAGCAGTAGAGTTCTATATGCAATTGAAGTTAATATCATTTCAAATTAGATTGTTATAACTTTAGATGCTATTTGTAGTCCCCATGGTACTCTCAAAGAAAGTATCTATAGAAAATCCTCAAAAGGAAGTCAAAACATGTCACCATAAAAAATCAACTAAACACAAAAGAAGACAATAATGAAAAAAATGAGGGATAAAAAAACTATAAAATATAAAGAAAACTTTTAAAATGTCAAAAGCAAGTCCTTCCTTATCAATAATTACTTTAAATGTAAATAGGTTAAACTCTCTAGCCCAAATACACAGATTAGCAAATAATTAAAAAAAAAAAAAAATCCAACTGTCTGGGCACAAAGGCTCATGCTGGTAATCCCAACATTTTGGGAGGCCAAAGCAGAGGGTTCATTTGAGGCCAGGGCTTCAAGACTAGCCTGGGTAACATAGCAACTCTCTATAAAAAATAAGATAAAATTTTTAAATGTAAAAAAAAGATCTAACTATATGCTATCTACAAAGACTAACTTTAGATCTGAAAATACAAATAGATTGAAAGTGAAAGGATGAAAAAAGATGTTCCATGCAAATAGTAACCAAAAGACAGCAGAGTGGGCATACTAAAATCAGACAGAATAGATTTTAAGTCAAAAACTGATGCATATCAAACACAGCAAAAGTTTATTCATTTAGGTACCACTAATTATAATAATTTGTGTCAGAGACTGGACCAAAGTAAACCCTCGCATTATCTGTGAAAAAAGGTTTAAGCAAATTACCACTGTAAACTGGAGGTAGGTGGGACATATTTCAATTAGAAATCAAAAAAAAAATAGATATATATATAAAGATGGAATCTCACTCTGTCACCAGGCTGGAGTGCAGTGGCGTGATCTTGGCTCACTGCAACCTCTGCCTCCCGAGTTCAAGAGATTCTCCTACCTCAGCCTCCTGAGTAGCTGGGACTACAGGTGCGCACCACCACGCCCAGCTAATTTTTGTATTTTTAGTATAGACGGCCTTTCACCATGTTGGCCAGGATGGTCTCAAACTCTTGACCTCATGATTCGCCCACCTTGGCCTCCCAAAGTGCTGGGATTACAGGCATGAGCCACCACACCCGGCCCAAAATATTTTTAATTGCTCTTAAAAGCACTGTCATAGTTCTATCCACTTGAATTTAAATTAGAAAAGTTCTAGTGAAAGTAATGGCAAAAACCACAATTACTTTTGTACTAACCTAAAAATTACAAAATTATTATGCTTATTATTCTGATATTATATGCTTTTATTAAAGGATTCCAAAAAAAAAAAAAAAATCTTAGTACTTAGCAACACTTTGCCAGGTCCTAGAAACATATAATAAAAACAGAGTTTCTTCAGAGGTTAATTTTATAATTCCAGTATTGTATCAATTTAGGCCAAAATTCCTCCTCAAAGTTTTAAGCAGTGCCAATTACAGAATATTTAAATAGATACTAAATCTGGTTGAAAGAGGGACTAGAAAGTTTGTTTTGTTTTGCGTTTTTTTTGTAACTGAATTTGTTTTTTAATATTTTAATTGCTAAAGTAATAATACACTTATTTTAAGAAAGTAAAAATAATAATAATAAGGTTTTTGAGAAAAAGTAAATAATCTTGTCCCTTTCCAGGCCCATCACCGTGAATTAACAACAATGTTTACAGTATGGAGTGTCTTCCAAAGGGAGTTCTTAAAAAAAGTTTTATAAAGAAACCAAGTCAAAACTACCCACAAAGAAAGCCCAGGCATAAATGGCTTCACTGAGGAAATCTATGACAGATTTAAAAATAATTAACACTAGTCTTTCACAGACTTTTCCAAAAAATAGAAGATGAGGAAACACTTACTAGCTCATTCTATGAGGCCAATATTACCCTGATACCAAAAACAAAGATATCACAAGAAAGTTACACACCATATCCATGTTTAATATAGAAGCAAAAATCCTCAACAAAAAACTAGGAATTCAAATTCAGCAACATATAAAAAGAATTATACACCACAACTAAGTGGTACTTATTACAGAAATACAAGGTTTGTTTAACTTATGAAAATCATTCAATGTAAGACACCATTTTAATAAAAGACAAAACCACATGACCATCCCACCAGATAAAGAAAAGGCATGTGACAAGATCCCACACCTATTCACGATAAGGAAACACTCAACAAACTATGAATGGAAGGAAATTTTCTCAATGCAATGGGTATCTACAAAACCCATAGCTAACATCAAACTTAAATGATGAAAGACTAGATGCTTTCTCCCTAAGATCAGGAACAAGAAAAGGATGTCTGCTTTCAACACTTTTATTCAATGCTATACTAAAAGTTCTAGACAAAGCAACTAGACAAGAAAAATAAAATGTATCCAGATCATAAAGGAAAAAATAAAATTATGTTTGCAGATGACATTACCTTGTATACAGACAATCCTAAGGAATCCACCTGAAAAACCTTTTAGAACCAATAAACAAGTTCAACATCCAATTACCAAATCAATATACAAAAATCAATTGTATTTATATACACTAACAATGAACAAACTGAAAATAAATTAAGAAAGCAATTCCATTTACAACAGCATTTAAAAGAATATAATACTTTGGAATAAATTGAACCAAAGAAGTGTACGACTTCTACACTGAAAACTGTAATAAATTAATGAAAGAAGAAGGCAGCCTAAATAAATGGAAAGATATCCCATGTTCATGGATTGGAAGATTGTATATTCTGAAGATTACAGTATCTGTATTGAAATTGCAGCTGCCTTCTCTGTAGAAATTGATAGGCTAATACTAAAATTTATATGGAAATGCAAGGGACCCAACAGCTAAAATAATCTTGAAAAAGAACACAGTTGGAGGACCCACTTTCCCAATTTCAAAATTTATCATAAGGCTACAGTAATCAAGACAGTATGCTATTGGCCTAATGACAAAAATATAGTTCAATGGAATAAAATTGAGAACCCTGAAAAATACCTTACATTTATGGTGAATGAATTTATTTTTACAAGGGTGCCAAGACAATTCAACAACATGGTGGGGGTGTGTGGGGGCAGAAGTCATCTTTTCAACAAACGGTTCTGGGATAACTGGATATCCACATGCAAAAGAATAAAGTTAGACCCCTATTTAACACCATATAAAAAAATTAACTCAAAATGGATCAACAATTCAAATGTAGGAACTAAGACTTCAAACTCTTAGAAAAAAACTACAGCAGTAAATCTTTCTGACCTCAGGTTAGGCAATGGTTTCTTAGATATGACACCTAAAGTACAAACAATCAAAGAAAAAAATATACATTTTTGACTTCATATAAATATTTTTCTACCTTAACCATGTAAAAAGTAAAAGAAAACCCACAAACAGGGAGGAAATATTTGCAAATTACATATCTGATAAGGAACTTGTGCCAAGAATATATAAAGAATTATTAAAATTCAACAATAAAGACAACTCAATTATAAGTAGGCAAAGGATTTGAATAAACATTTCTCCAGAGAATATATACAAATGGCCAATAAACACATGAAAAATGTTCAACATCATTGGACATTGGATAAATACAAATCAGAACCATAACAAGGTATCACTTCACACCTACTAGGATGGCTATAATTATAAAAAGATGGACAATAACAAGTGTTGGTGAGGGTATGCAGAAATCATAACCTTTATGAATTGCCAGTGGGAATGTTAAATGGTACAGCCACTTTGATAAAGTTTAGCAGTTCTACCAAAAGTTGAACATTGAGTTACCATGTGACTCAGCAATTTCACTAGGTATATATCTAAGAGAATTGAAACATGTCCACACAAAAAACTGTACACAAATATTCACAGCAACACTATTCATAATAATCAAATGGTAACAACAAGCCAAATGTCCATAAACTGATGTACAGGTAAACAAAATGTGGTATATCCATCCAGTGGAATATTATTTAGCTATAAAAATAAATAAAGCACTAATACATGCTGCAACATTGATGAACCTTGAAAACATTATGCTAAGTGAAAGAAATTAGATACAAAAGACCACATATTTTATCATTGTATTTTTATAAAATGTATAGGCAAATCCATACAGGCAGAAAATAGATTAGTGGTTGCCAGGGAATGAAGGAAAGAGAAAACAAAGGATTGGGGACTGACTGCTAATGGGTATGAATTTTCTTTTGAGGGCAATAAAAATGTTCTGGAATTAGTGGTGACATTTGTACAACTTTGTGAATACAATAAAAACCACTGAACTATACACTTTAAAAAGGTGAAATTTACATAATGTGAATTATATCTCAATACAGTTATAATTTTAAAAGTGGTGAAAATGAGTCTTTGGAAATTTTTTTTTTTTTTTTTTTTGTCCCCCAGGCTGGAGTGCAGTGGCGCGACCTCGGCTCGCTGCAAACTCCGCCTCCCGGGTTCACGCCATTCTCCTGCCTCAGCCTCCTGAGTAGCTGGGACTACAGGCGCCCACTACCGCGCCCGGCTAATTTTTTGTATTTTTAGTAGAGACGGGGTTTCACCGTGGTCTCGATCTCCTGACCTTGTGATCCGCCCGCCTCGGCCTCCCAAAGTGCTGGGATTACAGGCGTGAGCCACCGCGCCCGGCCGGAAAATATTTTTTTGAAGTCAGAAGTAGTGAGGTATTTAAAAAACGAATAATTTTATGCTCTTTTCCTTTATGAGCAATGACATTGGCAGGGTGAGGTGGTGGGGAGAGACCTTTTTGTTTCTTTGAGTGCAATTACAAACTACAAGAGAAAACCAGTGGCCCACAAAATGCTCTTGTTTCTCATTCCTTTTTTCTCATTTGGTGAATCCCTTCCTCCCTCCCTCCCTCCCCCACTTCCTTTCTTCTTTAATTAGAAGATGAATTTCTGTATACCCACAACACGTATTTTATCCTTGAACTCGATGAGCCTACTTTTGAGTTCACAGATACCTCTTTAACAAAGAAGAAGGAGGTAAACATTTAATAAAGAGTATATAAGAATATCAAATAACACTTACCTATGTCCTCTAATCTCCAACATGTCATATCAGATTTAATTACACCATCTCCATTTTCAGCTTCCACCTCAATGGTATAATTATCTGGGATCGTTATTCTTGGAAGGAAAAAAGAGCACGAAGCACGATTTTCACTTGTAGAACTACTGGTTGTACAATTATCATGTTTTTTTCCAAAAGCGCTTTGAAGGAAAAAGTTATTCAACATGAGTTTAGTACAATGGTTTGGAAACTTAGCCATATTTAATGTATTAAGCAGTATTTGTTAGTTTTTCTCTGGGTTTCTCTTGAGAACTGTATAGTCCAGGATATTTGGTTGTCCTCTTTCCAACTTCCTTCCTCACCTCCAAGGAAAGGTAAAGGTTACTTGCTTTCTGCCACCTGAGATGCTTTAGGAGCCATGAAAACCTCTTTGGATCCCTGGAAGTCATGAAAAGCTACAGTTGCAGTGTATGTCCTATTGGCAAGAAATCATGGGTAGGTTCCTGAAAAAGCTAGATTCTAGCCTTAAAAATTTATTCTTTTACATATGTATGTAAAAATATATTTATATATATAAGGATTTGTTAAATACATTACAGTAGATACATAAATAGAATTTAAAATGATGGTTTTTAACATACTATATTGATTGATATGGAAAGATGCATCTACCGCTGGTGAAAAAAGTAGGATGCATATCATGTATAGAACGATCATAGTTACATAAATATAAATATATTTACATAACTATTTGTAGAGATATCTAGAGAGATCATCAAAATGTTCAAGTTGTTACCTTTGGCGGTGGGATTCTGGGTAACTTTTTACATTCTTTATAATTTTTCAGGTTGAATTTTTGAACACTAGTATATATTGTTTTCAGAAAAATCTTTAAAACAGATAGATTGATGATAGATTAGATATATACTGTCAAGCTGTAACTTAACGAAAACAAATACACATATTAGTGGGAATCAGATGGGTGGTTCTAGCTATAGTCCACATGGTTCTGGGGATTGTGGAGGAGATAAAGCAGGCTGAGAACAGAAAAGAAGGCCCACCTTGCAAGGTACCAGTGTTTGCTGGTGTGCAGGAAGACATATACACATAGAATACATACAGGAAGACACAGTCACATAGAATCATGGAATTTTGAAACTAGAAAGGACCTCAAGAGTGGTTGATGGTTATTTTACAGCACAAAAATGGCCTCCAGGGCAATGTGTCATGGTTATAAGCACAGATTCTAGAATCAGACCAGGTTTGAATCATGGCTTTGCCCCTATTAACTGTGTGACTTGGGCAAGTTCTTTAACCTCTCTGTGCCTTAGTTTTCTCATCTGTAAAATGAAGACAGTAATATATCTATAGCATAGGGTTATGAGGATGAAATGAGCTAATACACATAAGGCACTTTTAAAATGTCCAGCACAGAGTCAATACATGTGAGCTGTTACTACTGTTATTGTAGTTGAATGCTTCTGCATTTATTCATGCTGTGACCTTTGAGAAATGACCTTTCTCTCCTTTTCCACACCTTTAGACCTCGTTTCAGCCTCAGTTCAAAAATCACTATCTCCATGAAGGCATCCCCAACTCCTCCTTTTTTCCCCAGGAAAAATTATTTCCTATTGTTTCTGGACATCAGAAACATGACCCACTGAAAAGTGCTCCCAGTAGGCCATCCACAGGGAAACCCTTCCACTTTGCTTGGAAGAGATCCTCTTGCAAAAATGCAAGCAGTCTAGGAGTTCTGGAGAGCCTAGCTGGCCTGAGGCCATCAAGGGGAGCTGTGTATAGGCCTGGGGACGCCCAGGTGTTTTCTATTTCTCCTTATCCAACTGGTGATAACAATGACAACCCAAAGGGAAAGATGGAGGAAGAGGGGAAATGTTTCTATAAGACAGAAAAATAGGAGTAAACCTATAAAGGTGCCCAGATTCTCATTCTACTAGCAATTGATATTCAACACTGGGACTAGAACTGACAAATCTGGAAGAAAAGTCATTTGGATCATGGGTTATTAGGCCTCTATCATTCTTATTTTCTAAAACAGGGATGAGCAAATGACAGCCTGTAGGTCAAATATAGCCCATCTCTTGCTCTCGCACAGCCTGTAGGCTTAAGACTATTTACATGTTGTTAATGGTTGAAAAATAAATAAAACGAAGAAAAATACTTTGGGGCATGTGAAAATTACATAAAATTCATATTTCAGTGTCCATGGATAAAGTTTTATTGGAAAGCAGCCATGCCTATTGGTTTATATATTGCCTATAGCTGTGTGAGTGCTATAGCAGTAGTGTTGAAAAGTTCTGACAGAGACCGATCTCCTTCTGAATATTACTATATTTACCATCTGGCCCTTTACAGGAGAAGTTTGCTGACTCCTATTTTAAAGCATCTCTCTGACATAGGTGCTCATAGCTATATCAGTGCTGCAGAGAATACTGCTTGTTTTTTTTTTTTCATTTTTTTCCACTGAAAACATAAAGTGGACTTCCCTTGCAACATGAGATTTTGCTTAAAAACAAAGAATTTGCAATCACAGACTAAAGATCATCTTACAATGCTTCCCAACATGGGCCCCCTTATTCATTATTCACAAGAAGGAAGTAATGAGCTATGTTAAAAAGTTTTGTTAAAAAGGACAGGCACGGTGGCTCATGCCTGTAATCCCAGCACTTTTGGGGGCTGAGGTGGGCAGATCACTTGAAGTCAGGAGTTCAAGACCAGCCTGGCCAACGTGGTGAAACCCCGTCTCTACTAAAAATACAAATGTTAGCCAGGTATGGTGGTGTGCACCCGTAATTCCAGCTACTTGGGAGGCTGAGGCAGGAGAATCACTTGAACCTGGAAGATGGAGGTTGCAGTGAGCTGAGATCACGCCACTGCACTCTAGCCTGGGTGACAGAGTGAGATTGTCTCAAAAAAAGAAAAAAAATTTTTTTAACCTGCAAATATTTACTTAAAACATCTAACTTTTGGCTAGAATTATAATTAAAAATTATAAAATTTTCATTCTACAGAATTGGAATAAAGAGGGATGCTTGAGGTAGTTAAAAAAAAAAATTGGGGAATCATTGTCCTGTGGAACACTGTTTGACAGAGGTCACACAGCAAATTAGTGGCAGACCATGGTCAATTGCCTCTTGGTTCTGGGATTACAACCCTACTTACTATATCTGGATCCAGAAAGAATGAACAGTTTTATAACACATTCTGGGAAGAGGCAGGGTATAGTTGGGTGGAGTAAATAAACAGATTTTTCCACTGTGACTGATCTCAGCCAATGGGGAATCCAGGAGGAGGTCACCACTGGCTATGCCTCCCCTCCCTCTGCAGCTCCAGATCCCATCCACAAGCCACTGGATGCACACAGAGATCACCCAGAAGCTGTCACTGAGGAAACTTTTTGCTTCATCTGGGATGTGAATCATGAATGAATCAGGAGCCTCTGCCTCCCCCATGCCCCAACCGATAAAACACAAGCTCCTGTACTTACTAAGTTCTCTTAGCTGTGTACTGGGTATAACTGGTTTCCTTTCCTGGACTCCAAGTGCAGGTTAAATTTTTCCTATAGTAGTAGACACAGGAAATGTTCTCAGGCTTAGCTGGCAGAGCTAAATAAATTAAAAACATACACACACAAACACAAAAATTTCAGTATACAATAAATATTGCCAGCATTGAACATTTTTAATGGAAAATATGCTGATCAAAAGCTAGATTTTTTTGGTTAGTGGCTAGGTGTAATGGGTTCTTTCAATTAGGTTCAATGGAAAGAATCTAACTTCATCTCTTTAATTATTCCCTTTGAAGAGCTAGATTTCTACTTTTTTAAGAAATCCTTTTTTACATTCTTACTTAAAAGTAACATTGGAGAAGCAAGCATTTTTAAAACACCAAGAAATACATACAAAGTATTTGTGATATACTCAGTAAAGCATCAAATGGTAGAATCACTCTGGATAACCCATGGGTAACAGATGATGAGAGCATAAGCAAGAATACGACCATGCCACACTTCAACAATTTTCTTTTCCAGAAGACTGTACAGTAATTTATGAAATATCTTCAACTGTATCTCCATATCTTAGAAATCTTGCTCCTGAGAGCTCCCCACTCCATAGCATCCACACTTTCATAGGGAAACCAGATACTACCATCTAGAACAGGGACTTAGACCTTTAAGGGTTCATGGGTAGAATTCAGGGGTCCATGAACTTAAATGGGGAAAATTTACATTTTTAATTTTCACTAACCTACTGTTGAAATTTAGAATTTCCTTCCATCATAAGTGTAATCAGCAAACCACAGTAATAGCATCATTGCCTGTGACTTTGTCACCATTATAAATCACAAATATATTCATATCATATTTTGGTTGCTGCAGGTACCTTAAAATATTTATATGGTTTGGTTGTGTCCCCACCCAAATCTCAACTCGAATTGTATCTCCTAGAATTCCCATGTGTTGTGGGAGGACCCAGGGGAAGGTAATTGAATAATGGAAGCTGGTTTTTCCTGTGCTATTCTCATTATAGTGAATAAGTCTCATGAGATCTGATGGGTTTATCAGGGGTTTATGCTTTTACTTCTTTCTCATTTTCTCTTGCTGCTGCCATGTAAGAAGTGCCTTTTGCCTCCTGCCATGATTCTGAGGCTTCCCCAGCCATGTGGAACTGTAAGTCTAATTAAACCTCTTTTTCTTCCTAGTTTCCGGTATGTCTTTATCAGCAGTGTGAAAACAGACTAATACAATTTGAAAAAATTATCACTATTTCTGAATTAAGGTAATTATTAATATTAGATCTAAATTAAGGCAATTATTAGGTCTTCTTATTTAATGTGTTAATAATGAAGACCCCATATTACCAGATCACAAATTTGTTTCTTTAATATTTTGATGATTTCATTTCAGTATATTTTGGTATCTTTGTAATGCTATTTATTTTATTTGTGCGTTTACAAACATTGTTTTGAGAATCAGCCCACAGACTTCACTAGATGACCAAGGGGTTGATCATAAACACACACACACACACACACACACACACACACACACGCACAACTAAGAACTAAGAGCAATTTTAGACTAAGGGCCATGTTCAGCTCTGAGGCTTACACTCAATTCTTTGTTGAACCTTTGGCAAGATCATAGTCTTAAGAAGCAGGCATTTTTGAGAGAGGAGGGTAACTTCTTAAATTACATATCAAAGGAAGCTCTAGTGCTTCCTAGGAAGGAAGTCTCTACCAGATAAGAAGTAGGAAAAAGCTGATCACTTCTAACAAGTAAATATGGGGGCAGGGATGGGGAGGGAATGAAAGGAAGGTAAAGGAAAGAATTCTGATGTCAGTGTTCTTGATAGAGCGGTACAAACAAGCGGATGGGTTCCATGTACCAAGGTCATCTGGCTGGTAGCCTATTTCACCGTGTACAGCAAGCCTGGGGAAGATTGCCAGGCTGTAGTCTAGTAGGATTCCTCAATCGCTGGGCAAAGTATGGGTCCTTGGCCTGTTAGGAACTGGGCCACACAGCAGGAGGTGAACAGCAGTTGAGTGAGCATTACCAGCTGAGCTCCCCACCCCCACCCCCACCCCTACCTCAGAACAGCAGCAGCATTAGATTCTTATAGGAGCTGAACCCTACTGTGAACTGCGCATGCGAGGGATCTAGGTTGCTCGCTCCGTATGAGAATCTAACTAATGCCTGATGATATGAGGTAGAACAGTTTCATCCCAAAACCATTCCCTGACTGCCAACCCCACCCCCTGTCCATGGAAAAATTGTCTTCCATGAAACTGGTCCCTGGTGCCAAAAAGGCTAGGAACCACTAGTCTAGGGGAAGCCTCATGTTCCACTAAGCACCAACTCTACGGTGGCATGGAAGTCCTAACAATGTGCTGGCAGAGGGTGGCCTGGTGCAACTCTTCACGTGAGCTCCATGCAGGTGAATGTAGCACACAGGGATCCAGAAATTTCCCTGTGCCCTCAGAGTGGGGGGCGAGGATACAGCTGTGAGACTGGACCAGGCCTGGGATGAGGATGAAGCAGCTTCCATCCACAGAGGAACTTCAGGACCATGGGCAAACAACTGGAGCATAAGCTATGGCTCAAAGCACAGCCAAAGCCAGCTGTCCCATGGCAGATGGCAGAGGGGGATCAGACCACACCAGACAGTTCAGGAAAGACAGAGGGCAACACAAGGACTTCTTCCCACACATCCAAGACTGCAGTCACATAAGCCTTGCTCATATATTCAGACACCATCTTAAGGAGGAGCAGAGACCAAGGCAGGAACCCCAAAGAGACTGAGTTAGCCAAAGACATCTTAAACCAGAAGAAATGACACAATGTTAACAAATTTAAGTGCTACCCACACCCTCCTCTTTCTCACCCTTGCCTGACTTTCCAGTGGTAAGGGGACTTTAGAAATTGATTTGTTTGATCATAGAAAATAGGGATGCTCCATTTCTCTGCATATCTGAATAATATTACATATATTTCAACTCTGTCAGAGGTATTACCCTATAACACGAAGGTGGTGTAAAGGGGTTCCAGAATGGGTGGCATTCATTGTTTTGTTTAGGTTTGGGATTTTAAAAGGGCTGTAAATGTGTGTGTTTGTATATACATTCATGTATTTGGACTAGGAACTAAGCATTGTCTACATGGGTAAAGGAGCCACTGAGAATGACAAGTTCCTGTTGTGTCAACATTTCTAGCTCTCTCCAGAGAAGCTGCCTTCCTCCTAGTCCTGCACATGAGCCTGGCACCCACAGCACCCATCCAACAAGCAGTTCAAAGGCTTTCTATCTTTACTACTTGCACGCTGAAAACCATGACAAAGCCAGTGATCTCCAGATCCAAATGCTTAAAAGGACCAAAGTTAACTGGACCTGAATCAAATAATACTGCATGTTACATAGAGATTGAAAGCTACACCATTAACACATTTCTCAAACAGCCCATGCAGCTTGGAACACTCCCTGGGGATTTTTGGGGTCAACAAGCAGAATGTTAACAGACCCCATGCCTCCCAACTGTCAGGAGGAAGTGCAAAGTCCTACAAGAGGTGAACCAAGGGTTAGCTCGCAACACCCAGGAGGAATAACTCACACACTGTCCCACTCACTCCCTGTCTCTATGGCTCAGAGATAAGGGCAGTGCGTGCACAGTGCATGTGTGTGTATGAGGGGGGAGTGTAGTGTGTGGTGTGTAAGTGATGTGTATAATGTGTGTGATGTGTGTGTGTGGTATGTGTAGTATGTGTGCATAGTATATGTGTGAATGGTATGAGTGTGTAGTGTGTGTGGTATGTGTGTAGTGTGGATGTGTATGTGGTGTGTGTGTGTAGTGTGTGCAGGGTATGTGTGGTGTATGTGCGGTATGTGTGTAGTGTGTGTGATGTGTTTATAATGTGTGTATAGTGTGTGTCTGCTGGAGTGTGTGTGTTGGTGTGTGTGTGGTGTATATGGTATGTAAATGATGTGTGTGTGGTGAGTGTGATATTTTGTGTGATATATGTGACATATGTGTGGTGTGTGTGGTATGTTTACGATGTGTGTGTAGTGTGACATGTTTGTGTGGTATGTGTGACATATGTGTGGCATGTGTAGTGTGTGTAATGTGTTTATGGTGTGTGTGTAGTGTGCTGTGTGTAGTATGTTTGTGGTGTGTGCATGGTGTGTGTGATGTATATGTGTGGTATGTGGTGTGTGTGTGGTGTGTGTGATGTATATGTGTGGTATGTGTGGTGTGTGTAGTGTGGTGTGTGCGATGTATATGTGCGGTATGTGTGGTGTGTGTGTGTCTGTGTGTATACATGTGGGTCTATCCTTAGTCCCTGGCCAAGTTTCTTACACATATTCACACAGAGGTAGCCTGCCCCACCCCCATTTCACTCATACTCGTCACACTAACTCTCAGGAGGATTTCAAAGTTGATTCTTGGCCAGAGAACAAGGAAACAAGAAGCCTTTCCCTGTTTCCCCAGAATAGTCTTAGTCTTATACTATTCTCATTACGGCCTCCTGCGGTCATATTTTATTTTATTTCCTTTTCATTCTTGCTCTCCCTTGTGTTGGTTGAATCCAAAGCCAGCCACCAAGATATCAGTGTAGGAATAGATCCTCATAGATCTAAATACACCCCAGTCAAACCTAAGTGAATCCTGCTCTTTCCTGTTCTTCCTTAAATACCTCTCCCAAGCTTCTTCAAAAGCTTTGGTAACATATATTAGAAGCCATCAGCCAAAAAGAGAGTCAAATATCTGTTTTTCAGAACCATTAAAAGTGTCACCAAGTGTCAATGATTTTTGGAGCCACCAGGAGAAGAGAAGGTGGCTCCCAAAATGATTTTCCACTCAACCCAGGCTGTTTTTATGAGACTACACTTGTTTTTCCCTTACTGGGTGGCATATGGTGAGAGACAGCAATAGTCTTACAAAGGCTCTCTTGACATTGGTGTTACGAAATAGATCTGTGGTAGATAAAATGAATGCTCACCAATATTTCCAGTGCTCCTCCATAGGGTGGCCATGGGATTTGCCTTGGCCTTTGTCATGTGAGAGGAAGCGTCCAAGGGCTGGTGCATGACTCTCTTCTCTCTTCTCCTCCTGTCACTGCACACCTTGAAAACGCATGCTGACATGGTGTGTGTGAGGACAGCAGAGCCCCACCAGCCTGGGTCCCTACTTACCTGCGACGGACATGTAGTTTGCTGTTTTAAATACTAATATTTTAGGCTTGTTTATTATTACAGCATAAACAACTCTCCCTGACTAATATCTAAATAGCCTGCTCTCTCCAGTATTCTCAGACTTACAGGAGGAACT
The DNA here is from genome assembly GCF_003255815.1 of Theropithecus gelada. Taxonomy (NCBI): domain Eukaryota; kingdom Metazoa; phylum Chordata; class Mammalia; order Primates; family Cercopithecidae; genus Theropithecus; species Theropithecus gelada. The sequence continues at coordinate 52,754,145 of NC_037673.1, read as the reverse complement.
TAACAGTAGTTTTCCCTAGTTTTGTGTCCTCGTGACATTTTAATTCTGCACATGAGGATTTTAGATTCATTTTGTCACAGATTAGGGGGTTGAGGGGAACTGGAATAAAAACTGAACCAAATCAACAATGTTAGACTTCACTTCTACTTTCCTGCTTTTCTTTACCATTTCCAGTTTCAGTTATCTAGAGTGATCCCACATAGCTGAACAACCTTGGCTCTATGTACTAGAACTGCCTTGGCTGGCAGAGCCTACACATCTGTTGTCCTGCCTTCCTCCTTGTTGGCAATCAGTATGCCTATTTTAAGTCTTACTCAATTCTCCATCAGAAGATTGTCACAAACATGGGTAAAACTGTGATGCACAATGAAGAACACTTCACCTCTGTTGTATTTTTCCCCCTAAACCCAGAAATACTTGTCAGTATTCCTTAAGACTGCCACGGTCATGAATAGTACGGAAAGACTATGAATTTGTCATAGACCAGCAGAGACCAAGGAGACATGACAATTCAATGCAATATGGTACCCTAAATTGGATTCTGGAATAGAAAGAAATCATTCAGGCTGGGCATAGTGGCTCATGCCTGTAATCCCAACATTGGGAGGCCAAGATGGGCAGATCATAAGGTTAGGAGTTGGAGACCAGCCTGGCCAACATGGTGAAACCCCATCTCTACTAAAAATACAAAAATTAGCCGGGCATGGTGGCACACGCCTGTAATCCTATCTACTCAGGAGGCTAAAGCAGGACAATCGCTTGAACCCAGGAGGCAGAGATTGCAGTGAGCTGAGATTGTGCCACTGCACTCCAGCCAGCGTGACAGAGCGAGACTCCATCTCAGATGCTGGTCACTCCCATCTATCTTTCCCTACACCCTCAAAATACAAACCATAGCAATATCCCCCTATTTCTAGAAATAAGGGAAAAAACATTCATCACTTTCCTCTAAGAAAAATTGGGAGAATGTTCTTGCTTATCAGAGAATTTCCCGTATGCAAGAAGAACGTTTTCCAAAATTATAAAGATGTTCTCCATCTCCCTCCTTCCCTCTATACTCATATCACTTTGGTGCTGTTGCAAAGTCAGTGTTTTGAAAAATATCTTGACCTAGAAGAAAAGCAAAGCTAAGCAGGACCAAGGGAAGGATATTCTAGATGAAAACAATGGTGGATATTGGAGCCAGTTTTGTAGGAGCTGGTATATGTGCAACATAAGAAGAGTGGAAAACAGAGATAGAAGACAGAAAAAGACAAGTTGAGGGAAAGGGTGACTTGATAGGAGCCACAGTATCTGTAATTAGAAGTTTAGATTGGATAACTGGGAGCAATTGCTGATGAGAGGGAGAGCAACAGTCCTGTCTGCCTATATCATCTATTTTCTATCACAACAGTCCCCTACCTTTTGGCACCAGGGACCACTTTTGTGGAAGATAATTTTTCCATGGACCTGGGGTACGGATGGTTTTGGGATGAAACTGTTCCACCTCAGATCATCAGGCATTAGCTTCTCATAAGGAGCATGCAATCTATCAATAGATCCCTCACATGCATAGTTCACAATAGGGTTCGTGCTCCTATGAGACTCTCATGCAGCTGCTGATTTGACAGGAGGCAGAGCTCAGGCAGTAACTCTGGCTCACCAGCAGCTCATTTTCTGCTGTGTAGCCCAGTTCTTAACACAGTCTGCAGCCTGGGGGTTGGGGACCCCTGGTCTATCAAGCTCCTGAGTGCCACAGGTGTAACCCCAGGGGGCTAAGGCAGGCCATGCCAGGACAGAAGTCTGAAGGCATTCTCATTATCTCTGGGTCATGACTGCCCTCTTGGTGACTCCAATTAGTACATGTTATGGGCTAAATTATGTCTCTCCAAAATCATATAATGAAGCCCTAACCCCCAGTCCCTCAAAATGTGACTGTATTTGGAGATAGAGCACTTAAAGATGTAACTAAGTTAAAATGGGATGATTACAATGGGCCCTAATCCAATCTGACTGGCATCCCTAGGAGGAGGAGAGACACAAGAGTTTTGTGGGCACAGAGGGATGACCATGTAAAGAGGCAGCAAAAGGATGGCCACCTGCAAACCAGCCCAGCTGCCACCTTGACACTGGACTTCCAGCCTCCAGAACCGTGAGAAAATAAATTTCTGTTGCTTAAGCCACCCAGTCTGAGGTATTTTGTTATGTCAGCCTAAGCACATGAATACGCTACATGACGCCTTCCCTACCTTCCCACTACCAGACCAGTGTCTCTGCTCTGAATGTTTTTTTAAACGTAAGATATAATCAAACTAATGGATCTTAGATCTACAAGCCATTGTATGGATATTAGGCCTGTAGTCTTGAGTTGGAACACTAGAAATATGTTGTTTCATTATTTCCCTTTATATCCTTGGAATTTATGGCAAATAGTATGAAAACTGATTATTTTTGTATTTATATATGTGTATTATATGAAGCCATAGCAACAACACAAAAACTATGGAGCTAAGCACTTCCTATCATAGTAGTTCCCTCTTTCTGTGGGTTTACTTTCTGTGGTTTCAGTTACTAGTGATCAACACCATCTGAAAATGGGTGAGTACAGTACAATGAGATATTTAGAGAGAGGGAGACCACATTCACATAACTTTTTTTTTTTTTTTGAGACAGGGTCTTGCTCTGGCCCAGGCTGGAGTGCAGTGGCATGATCTCGGCTCACTGCAACCTCCGCCTCCCAGGTTCAAGTGATCTTCCCACCTCAGCCTCCCAAGTAGCTGGGATTACAAGCATGAGCCACCACACTTGGTTAATTTTTGTATTTTTAGTAGAGATGGGGTTTTACCATGTTGGCCAGGTTGCTCTCGAACTCCTGACCTCAAATAATCTGCCCGCCTCAGCCTGCCAAAGTGCTGGGATTACAGGTGTGAGCCACTGTGCCCGACCTCACCTAACTTTTATTATACTAAATTATTATAACAGCTCTATTTTATTATTAGTTAGTGTTTTAATCTCTTCATGCCCAAACGTGCCTAAACTTCATCAGAGGTATGTATGTGAAGGAAAAATATAGTATATATAGGGTTTGGTACTATCCACAGTTTCAGGCATCCACTGAGGATCTTGGAACATATTCCCCCACAGATAAGGGGAGACTACTCTATTCTAAAACAGTAGATGTCAGCACTTTTGGGGTCATATCTCCCTTTGAAAATATGGTAAGCCATCTTGCCACATTTGCAAATGCATGAGTATATGTGAAACTCCATGCATGTGTGCACACACAGACACACATGCAAATTCAGGGTGTTCACAAGTCCCCTTTTCTATCTGTGGATGTCCATAGTCCAGTGTCGTTTTAAAGTTAACAACGCTTGTCCAAAGAAGGCAATAATAATCACATGACCCGTAAAAGGGCCCAGGCCAACCTACCTGCCAGGTTGAATTTGCAGAGTAAAGGGAAAATCCACAGTGCCCAGGTCCACATCATCCCCAGGTTAACCACGAAGGCTGGGGAGAGAACAGAAAATGACATCAGTCAAGAGTTGGTTTGCTTCATCTCTCTTTTCAAAAGGTCTATTGCCAGTGGCAAATAGATTCGGGGGATTTTGGAGGGAGGAAGGAGCCTATTTTATTTTATTTTGTTGACTATCATCACCTAGATCCTTCATAATTACTCCATCAACCCCAGTCAACATTTTAAAGATTTGCAATTACAACATGTTTTCCTTCATCCATAGTCCACTCGGCTATGTCTTTTTTTTTTTTTTTTTTTTTTTTTTGTGAGACGGAGTCTCACTCTGTCGCCCAGGCTGGAGTGCAGTGGCTGGCTCTCAGCTCACTGCAAACTCCGCCTCCCAGGTTTATGCCATTCTCCTGCCTCAGCCTCCCGAGTAGCTGGGACTACAGGCGCCTGCCGCCACGCCCGGCTAATTTTTTGTATTTTTTTAGTAGAGACGGGGTTTCACCGTGTTAGCCAGGATGATCTTGATCTCCTGACCTCGTGATCCACCCGTCTCGGCCTCCCAAAGTGCTGGGATTACAGGCTTGAGCCACCGCGCCCGGCCTCGGCTATATCTTATGAAAAGTATGCCAACTACCAAGAATATGCTCCAGAAAAAAATGAGTCTGTGCAGCTCTGAGGCCATCCTCTGGCCCCTGCCTCAGTGCCTAGGCCCTCCAGCCAAATGGAACAACTCACAGTTTCCTCAAGCACCATGCTATCTCACATCTCCATGCTCTGTGCATGCCCACGGTGCTCCTTTCCCCTTATTTCTCACAAAGTAATCATCTTTCCAGACTCATTTCAAAGCTCTCCTTCCCTAAGACGCCCTCTCTGAATTCCCACACGGAGTTGCCAGTCAGTCCCTCCTTTGTGCCCCACGCTCCACTATATCATGTGTCCTACAGCATCTGCCACAAGAATGGTGGTCAGCAATTTACCTGACGACTTTCCTACCTACAGGGACCTTCTTAAGAGTGGAACCTCTCTTCTTCCTCTTTGAAGCCTTGGTATCTAAGGCAGTGCCTGGTACCTGGTAGACAATACTGTTTGTGGCATTTACTTGTTTATTGGAACAAAAAGAATGCTAGCTCTTCATCTCATCTAAGATGAGATGGTGGGATGGTCTAAGAATAAAGCAAATGTAAAACCAGTCATTCATTTCAGGAAGAAATAAATGATGTTATATTTTCATCTGCCAAATGATTATAGAAAAAAAAAAGAAAAGGGTTCTTTACAAAATAAGTTACTTTAGAAAAATGTGCATGCAGGATTTCTGGAGAAAATTACAGAGATAACGTTTTCTTACATACGAACCGACTGAAATCCTTAGCGAATTGGAAATGCCTAAGATAATAAAGCAGAGTGAGAACTTGGAGCCACAATAATAAAAACACCATGATGAAATAATAAAAGACTGGTCACACAGCAGCAAGTGCTGGTATCACTCAGTAGCAGTAGTTTTCCTCTCAAGAGATAGCCATTTTGATTTAAATGGGTATATAACTCAAAGGGAAACATTTTAATTTTTCAATGAAGAAAAAAATGTGTCTTTAAAAATAACTATGACCCTAAGAACATTCTTTTTTGTGTCTAATTATTCAGGATGTTGTCTTAATTTTCTCCATCTGTTAGGCAGAAGACAAACCTTTAGTTCTAGCTCACATTATTTATAAGTCCTAAAGGCACATTAAAAAGGAAGACTATGAAAGCCAAGATGCTGGCAGTCTTAATAAGTGAATCAATGAATAATGATGGATGCTAAACTAAAACTGTTATTCTGGCAAGTGGTTTTGCATTTAAAATCCTATCAATATTAAATGTTGAATAAAATATTAAAATATTTTTAAGTTAATGGTAATTATTGCTTGACTCCTTTACAATAAAAATACTCAGCTATTATTTGTGAAATTAAAAAAAAAAAAACCTTAGAAAAAAATCAACAGTACTAAATCATCCCAGAGACAAAACTGGAAAAGTTACAGTAGTTGAAGAGTGTAGCATTCTAGAAATTGAGACTGCCTGAGTTCTGGTCCTGGCCCTCTCACAAACAAACTGGTGACCTCAGGCATTCTTCTATGCTTTCAGCACTGTCCCAGCCATGTGTTAGATGCCTGGAATCAAGGAAGAGCACATCTCTGACCTCAAAAAGCTCATATTCAAGTTCAGTGATTTTTAACAACGGGAAGGGGGAAAAGGATGGAGAGGATGGCAGTGATATTTTTGGAAACTACCAATTTCAGAGTGAGCTGCTGTTACCGAGGACTTTCATGTCATATTTCTGCAGTAGGTTTGAACAGAAATGGGTTGAGAACCACTGGTCCACTTGCAGAAACAGAAGCCTAGACAGTAGTCTCACATATCATATAATAAGTGCTGTAGTTACAATAGTGCAATAAGCACAAAGAGCATCCAAAAACAGAAATGAGCTAATGACTGTGGGAAGTCAACAAGCCTTGCCATTAGGATGAAATCTCTCATTCTAATGCTTGCTTGTCCTCCACAGCCTTTCCCACTTTCTCCTCTCACACTAGAGAACCACCACAAAAAGGACTGCTTGCTGGTAAAAAAAAAGTGAACAAAGGCCAGGCGCAGTGGCTCAAGCCTGTAATCCCAGCACTTTGGGAGGCCGAGACGGGCGGATCACAAGGTCAGGAAATCGAGACCATCCTGGCTAACATGGTGAAACCCCATCTCTACTAAAAAATACAAAAAACTAGCGGGGCATGGTGGTGGGCACCTGTAGTCCCAGCTACTTGGGAGGCTGAGGCAGGAGAATGGCGTAAACCCGGGAGGCGGAGCTTGCAGTGAGCTGAGATCTGGCCACTGCAGTCCAGCCCGGGCGACAGAGCGAGACTCCGTCTCAAAAAAAAAAAAAAAAAAAGTGAACAAATGCTGGGTGCAGTGGCTCACAACCTGTAATCCCAGGACTTTAGGAGGCTGAGGTGGGCAGATCAGTTGAGGTCAGGAGTTCAAGACCAGCCTGAGCAACATGGTGAAACCCCATCTCTACAAAACACACAATAAAATTAGCTGGGCATGGTGGCATGTGCCTGTAGTCTCAGTTATTTGGGAGGCTAAGATGGGAGGATGGCTTGAGCCCGGGAGGTCGAGGCAGCAGTGAACTGTGATCTCATCACTGTACTCCAGCCTGGACAACAAAGTGAGACCCTGTCTCAAAAAAAAAAATGCAAAAAGGTGAGATGCTTCCCAGGGGCTTAGAAATAAGTCCAGTTGAGAGTTCAAGGTGATTCTAGTTATCTGTGGTGGGTAGATGTGCAGTTGATAAGCTTGAGTTCATTCAGGACTCCAGTCAAAGAAATCTGTGTGTAATCTCAAAGAGTTGGATTTGGAAAACCTTCACTGTCATTTAGTTGCAGGAATCTACTCAACTAATTGTATCCTAAACAGAAGACTTTGAGGACAGAAAGGAAAGGTCAGCTTAGAATGTAAAACATTGATGGTTAAAAAAGACAGAAACTGGCAGTTTTTATCCAGTACTATCTATGAAAGGAAATTATGAAATTTCCTGTCACTGGAGCAAAAGACTCTGACAGGGCAGCCACAAGACCTCACCACAAACCTGATGAAAGATACTTCAAAACCCCGAATCCCTCTTTCTGATTGCTCTGATTCTCTGATGCCCTCTCTGATTACTAATTTAACGGAAGGAGGCTCTGAACAAAGAATAGGAGCCTTCCAGGCATTAGAAAGACGATTTCTTATTGGTTTCAATGTATCAGTCTCTTGAAGACTTAAATGAGGTGAATCAGCCTCCCCAAATCTGGGCCATAAGAAATTCCCAAAGATTCTGCTATGCTCTTGAGGAGAACCATCAACCATTTCCTGCATCCCTGGGTCATCAGCCTTAACTTTGAAATGCAGCAGTTTTGAATAACTGGTCTTCAAAAAGAGGTCATTTCCTAGAAACAATCTCACATTGGTGGGATCTCGTTTGAGTACAGCATTTAGCAGAGCTTTAAAATCTTCCAACAACACTACAAATATGCCATACTGAACTAAAGGACTCTTAGAATATACAGTGATGCCACTTAAGTAACTAGTGGTGTCCTATGTTTAAAGATGTTGGCCAGGCATGGTGGTTCACGCCTGTAATCCCAGCACTTTGGGAGGCCAAGGCAGGCAGATCACTTGACGTCAGGAGTTTGAGATCAGCCTGGCCAGTATGGCAAAACCCCATCTGAATGAAAAATACAAAAATTAGCTGAGCAAGGTAACCCACACTTGTAATCCCAGCTACTCAGGAGGCTACAGCAGGAGAACTGCTTGAACTCAGGAGGCAGAGGTTGCAGTGAGCCAAGGTTGTGCCACTGCACTCCAGCCTGGGTTACAGACCAAGACTCTATCTGAAAACAAACAAACAATACAAAACAACAACAAAAAAGATATAAACCTAGTAGCAGCTACTGTTTGGAGACAAATGACTGCAAACAAATCCAACCACTTATTACTGGTTACCAGCAGTGGCTGGGAACACCACGAGAAGAAAGCAAAGACGGGAGCTACTGCCTCTGTTGGGAAATGCTACACATTTCAGCATGTTAAATTATCCCTGCCTCCCCACATCCTGCCTCACAGGACCAAAGCAAAGGAAATAGAGTGTGGCTGTTTTACTCCCTTGCAATCCCTCATCAAATGGATACCTCACAGGGTGCTCTTTGGCCATTCAGTTCCCATTCAAGGCTGTGTCCTGGATGCTGAGCTTCATCTCATTTCACTTGTACAAGAATGTACCACTACGCGATTTTCCTAGGGCTTGCCTTCCTTTGGTTCATTCATCCATATGTTCACTCAACTATTATTTGTTGATTCGCATTTTGTGCCAAACACTATCTCCTGCAGTATAGAACTGGGTTTTTAAAGAATGGCAACCCAGGAGTTCAAGACTAGTCTGGGCAACATAGCAAGACTCTGTCTCTAAAAACATTTTTTTTTTAGATTATCTGAGCATCATGGTGCACCTGTAGTCCAAGCTACTCGGGAGGTTGAGGTGGGACAATCACTTGAGCCCAGGAGTTTGAAGCTGCAATTAGCTATGATCATACCACTGCACTCCAGCCTGGGCAGCAGAGGGAGACTCTGTCTCAAATAAAAAAATAAAAAATGGAAAAGAAGAGGGAGTAACTTCTAGGGCCAGCACTATGGCCATAAGTTCAAGCACCTGTAGACTCATAACACTGAGAGGGAGATACCCAAGCGATGCGCTGCCCAGCCTCCCTCAGTGCCTCAGAATTCCTCGAGACCCACAGGACTTGGTTTATAGTTTTGCTTTCACTGATCAAGTAGAAGGGTACCCTGTTCTCAGTCTCTTTTAAATATTTATTTGGAGCTTGCAGTAATGATAATATAATAGTCACAATAATAATGGCCTTAGATTTACAAGCACTTTCATGTATATTATCTCCTTATATTCTTGTCACCCTTCAGGTAAATGAGACATATTTTTATATTTTCTATTTATAGTTGCATATTTTATATTTTCTTTCTTTCTTTCTTTCTTTTTTTCTGGAGACAGAGTCTCACTCTGTCACCCAGACTGGAGTGCAGTGGTGCAATCTCGGCTCACTGAAACCTCTGCCTCCCGGGTTCAAGCAATTCTCCTGCCTCAGCCTCCTGAGTACCTGGGACTACAGGCACCTGCCAACACGCCCAGGTAATTTTTGTATTTTTAGTAGAGACAGAGTTTTGCCATGTTGTCCAGGCTGGTCTCAAATTTCTGACCTCAGGTGATCCACCTGCCTTGGCCTCCCAAAGTGTTGGGATTACAGGTGTGAGCCACTGCACCTGGCCTGCATATTTTAAATTTTATTTCTCTATGTTTTAGGTTAAACCAAATGAAATTGCTATTTTTATTAAGTCAAAAACAGTTAAATATTGGCAATTTCAGCCTAATAAAATAATGACATCCTTACTTTTTGGATGAGGATATTGATTATATATACATTGCCCAAGATGAGATTATGAGCTGTCAGATGACTACCTCTAGGTTTAAAGTCTATAAACCTATGTGGGCTGCCTTCATTTAAAGAACATTCTGAGACAGCCAGCAGTGAGACTGGCAAAAGCACTATCATGATGGAACAGTGAGAGCCTGTAAAGTGCTAATTACACTACACAAATTACATCCTGTACTTCTAAAAATCCCTGTAGGGTTTGTATTACTCATCTCTAGATTACGGATATGGAATCGGAGGCCAAGAGATATCATGTAAATGGTCCAAAAATAATAGTTTGTAAGCAGCATAAATCAGATTCAAACTCTCGACTGTCTTATTCCAAACCTGAACTCTTTCCACTAAAATCATGTGGTAGCTATTAGTGATTTACTCTCTCTCAGCTCTCCTGCCATGAAATACCAGTACACGCAAGGGTTTTCCTCTGAATCCTCTAGGTCTAATTTTCTCTAGCCTAGAGTTTCCTGAAAGATAAATCCATTATTTCAGATATTCCCCAATCCTTCACCTCCAACATTCATGATTCTCCATTCTGATCTCAGCATTTTAAAATAGATATGCCTGCCAAAAGATTAGATTCCCTTAACTATCAACAACCAGTTCAAGGAGTTCATGTGATGGGTCCGACCCATAATTTCACTGAAGAAAACAGAAAAAGACTTATACAGAGTAGAAAAAGATAATTCAAATGATCACTCTCTAAATGCTTTGGCACTCACCTTCACATACCAGGGGATGTTCCACAGATGTTCTGCTGGCTTAAAGGATTTGCATTGAAGGCAACTCCAACTCCCACAGCACGAGTCAGGACAGGAAGAACAATCTGGACTTTAATTTATCCACACTAAGATTTGGGAGTGTTTCCACTCTGTCTGGGAGCTTTTCTTGTGCTTTTAAGCCCAGCCCAAGTCAGAGTGGCACTTACCCACTTATGCTGGGAAATGGATTGCATTATTGTTAACTAAAAACAAAAGCAAAAACAAAAACACTCAACTTTACAGAAAAAAAAAAAGTATCATCTGAAAGACCAGAAATAGCTAAAAGAAGTGAGTAACTTTTAAATTTTCTCTTCAGGAAGTCCTTACAAATGTGGTAATAGCTGAAACACTGAGAGCATCTTTAGCTTGAAATGAGAAATATGCAATCATATAACTGTCTTTAGACAATGAAGGAGATGAAGGAAAGAAAATAATGGTAGCTGATTCAAAAAAGAGGCTTACAAATTCTTATTTATATCTAAAGGAAAAACACTGAACTGAGAAACAGGAGCTCGAGCTTAACCACTAGTAATCATCATAATTAATAATTAATAATTACTGTGTGTCAGGCATAGTACTAACAACTTCACATTAATTATCTCTTTTAATCTTCACAACAATCCTATAACATCAGGAGTATTTTTATTCCCACTTTACAGGCAAGGAAACTGAGGTCAAAACAATAAGCCACTTGTCCTACATGGGTGGTGGAGCCAGGACTTGAACCAAGGTAGCCTGACTCTCAGTTTCCTAGCAATCAAAGGTTTAAATTAGATTATTTCTAGGATCCCTTCTAGTACCACAATTTTGCAACCTTTTGTAACAGACTGACAAAACCACAAAGAAATAAATAGACTAGGGAAGAGATTATGATGCAAAAGGAAAGAAAACTAAGCTTTAAAACAAGCTATGGTTTCCAGCCCCACATTTTAATTCTTAACCCATCTCGCATCTTCCTTAGGCAATGTTTCACTAAGCAGGAGGAACAAGGGGGAGAAAGAGAGCTAGTCTTTTACTTAGCAGATTATAATTATGAGATATTTAAAATTCTGGCCAGGCGTGGTGGCTCACGCCTGTAATCCCAGCACTTTAGGAGGCTGAGGCAGGTGGATCACCTGATGTCAAGACTTCGAGACCAGCCTGGCCAACATAGCAAAACCCCATCTCTACTAAAAATACAAAAAAATTAGCTGGGTATGGTGTAAGGCACCTGTAATCCCAGCTACTTGGGAGGCTGAGGCAGGAGAATCGCTTGAACCCAGGAGGCAGAGGTTGCAGTGAGCCAAGATCACGCCATTGTACTTCAACCTGGGCAACAAGAGCGAAACTCTATCTCAATAAATAAATAAATAAAATAAAATTCTATTATAACATACTCTATAGAAAAGCTAAATGCTAGCATAAAAATAGCAAGCATTTCTTTAATTTATTCAACCAATACCTAGTAAACACCTATTATATGCATAACACTTCACTAAAGGTGTTGTGTATTAAATAGAATTCTGGTTAAGACATGACCAGTTGAGCATATACATTTGTCTCCACTCTCTCAGGAAACTCCACAAAAAATACAGTAAAGATATAGAACCGCAAGACAAAACAAATGGGAAGAGACAACAGCAAATAAGAGATGTCAACAAATCTTTGGAAAATGAGAAATGAATCAAGCCATAACTGAACTGGTAAAGATGAGAAAGCAGAAACCTAAAAATGCCTAATAAGGTTGCCAACAAGAAGCAAACATAATTATGCCACGGAATCTCATATGGCTCAGGAACTGGAAACACTAGGTAGGTACAATCAACCCTCATTACCTCATTACTCACAACTTCCTTATTTGTGAATTCACTTACTTGCTAGGAATTATTTGTAACTCCCAAATCAATACTCACAATGTTTTGCGGTCATTCACAGACACATGCCGTGGTGAAAAACTTGAGTTGCCTGATGCACATTCCTAGCTGAGGTGGAACAAGCTGACGCTCTGCCTTCCTGTCTCAATTTTCATACTGCATGCACAAGTCTTTTCATGGTCTATTTAGTGCCATGCTGGTTATTATTATTATTTTTTTTTTTTGCAATTTTTTGCCTTTTATAAGTGACTTTGCTGTTTCAAATGCCCCCCAAGCAGAGTGCTGGAGTGCTGTCTGGTGTTCCTAAGCACAAGAATGCTGTACCTCATGGAGAAAATACGTGTTAAATAAGGTCTATTCAGGCATGAGGCATAGTACTGTTATTGGCCATGAGTTCAATGTTGATGAATCAACAATGTATATTAATTAAGGTGTCTTTAAACAGAAACACACACAAAACAAGGTTATGTATTGATTAGTTGACAAAAATGTTGTGACCAGAGGCTCACAGGCACCTAACTCTATATTTCCCCTACAGAGAATAATTCAGTATTTTCTTTCTTTCTTTCTTTTTTTTTTTTTTTTTTTCCTGAGATGGAGTTTTGCTCTTGTTGCTTAGGCTGGAGTGCAGTGGTACCATCTCGGCTCACCGCAACCTCCACCTCCTGGATTCAAGTGATTCTCCTGCCTCAGGTCAGCCTCCCTAGTAGCTGGGATTAGAGGCATGCACCACCACGCCCGGCTGATTCTGTATTTTTAGTAGAGATGGGGTTTCTCCATGTTGGTCAGGCTGGTCTTGAACTCCTGATCTCAGGTGATCCACCCACCTCAGCCTCCCAAAGTGCTGGGATTACAGGCGTGAACCACCACGCCCGGCAGTATTTTCAAATTCAGTGTTTGCGGCGACTTTATTGAACATAATTGCCAGGAATAATGAGAATTGACTGTACCTCTGAAACAAAAATCATAAGATTGGTTGAAAATCTGATAAAGAAACAGACTACCTAATCCTAACCCCACAAAGCCAAATTCATTAAATTTCTCCCATCCCAACAGCAGATGGGGGGAAAAAACCTGAAAGAAAGGCAATGCAGAAAGCAGAATATTTTTTTAAAAGAAACTATTACTTAAACCTTCATAGAAAATAAGAAAAAATGTTGTATCCACAAAATATAAACAGGATACTATGATAAAGGCCTAATTAGAGAACAAGAACTCTTGGAGATTCAAAATATGAGAGCTGAAGTCTAAAGGCTAGAAAATAAAGTTGAGGAAATCTTGCAGAAGATAGAAGAAAAGACAAAGAGATGAAGAATAGCCAACATCTGACTACTAGCAGTCCAGAAACACAGAACAGAGGAACGGAGGGGGAGAAATAATGAAAGAAGTGATACAATAAAATTCCCAAGAATTGAGGAGCATTTGTTTCCACATTGAAAGGGCCCACTGTAAACAGCATAATAAATGAAAATAAATCTACACTGAAGTACAAAACAGTGAAGTTTCAGAATATCAAGAATAAACAGAAAAAAATGTTTCCAGATAGGAAAAAAAGTAAGTCATATATAAAGGATCAAGGATGAGAATGGCTTTAGACTTAATAACAAAATCAGAAGCTAAAAAGCAATGGATCAATTCCTTTATAACTCTAATGGAAAATTATTTATCACCTAGGATGCTCTACCCATCAAAATAATCCGTCAGAAAGAAAGGTAAAATAAAGTTCTTGGAACTTTGCATTTTCCAACATGTTTATCTCCCATGTTTTTGAGATGTTAGTGAAAAAAGTGACTACCAAAACAAGAGCATAAGCCAAAACTAAAAGGAAAAATGGGTTCCCGAAAACAGGAAATTTCAAATATAAGAGAGAGAACTCCAAGAATGGTGGCCAAGGGAGATCCCAAGATGACAAGAATGCAGCAGGCTTGGAGAGCAACTAGCCCAAGTGAGGGGCAGGCGCCAGGCTCAAGGAGGGATATTTCCGATGAAAAAATACATGGAGAGGACCCAATGGATGTGACAGATGTTGAAACTTGAAACTTGAAAAGTTTTGCAGCGCTCTTGGAAAGTTTGGAGAAGGATGAGTAATAGGCTCAGTAAATTAAGGAAACCAAACAATGGCATAATTATTAATTCCAGGAAAAAGACAATGTTATATAAGAAAATATATTTAAAGTCCAATATGTGGCTCAGCTATGAATAACTACAGAATCACAACAACGAAAACATTAATGGATTTAACAAAAGTTATAACTATATTGAAAGGATGGGGTTAGGAAAGGGTGCACATGTATGTGTGTTTGTGTATAGGATTGGTAAGAGACTTCAGTCTTTATCTTCCATAGTAAGTAAGAAGTCAATAGATAATGTCTAAAATTGAAAAAATTTTAAAATTGCAGTATAAGCATGTTCTTTATAGATATGGAAATAAACCCCAGAAAAAAAAAAAAGCTAAAAGAATTGAAAGCGATTTTTTCTGTGAAGAAAGTTTAGCAATGGGAAGGGATGTAGCACTGTATTGCTGTTACTCATTTTAAGTCTTGGAGTGCCACTTGAATGTTTAAACTATGTACATGTATTACTTTGATAAAATGTAAAATTATATTTTAAAAGTGAATTAATAGGTGAATTAACAAGTGCTCTCCCCATGAAGGGAAACAGATGTCATTCTCAGTCTGACACCTCAACCATTTCCTCCCATGAGGAGCAATGTTGTGATTTGTTGTGTGGTGAGAGAGTCTAGATGAGGTCTTTTGTTTGTTTCATTTTGTTCTTTCTTTATTCCTTGTTTGTTTTGAAAATAAGAAAGTCATAGAAAGAGAGTTCTAAGACAGATAAATTGGTTGATGGATGGATAGTGTTTCCCATTTGAAGTGGGCTTTGAGGTGCAGCCCCTGAGGCAGCCCCCCATCTCATGCCTTGTTAGTGGAAAACATAGTAAAAGCATTTTAGATGCCTTTGATCCAGGAATTCCACTTTTAGACATTTATCTAAAAGACATAATCATGGAGTTTTCCAGAGATATATCATCAAGGATAGTCACCATGACAATGCTTATAAATACCAAAACAGATAAATTGTCATTTGTTTTAAAACCCAGAGCTTTTTGGAGAAATGGTTGATTTTAGGACTTGAAAAAGGAAAATACAGAATGTACCTGGAGTATCTTTGTAGTACCAGAAAGTAAGGAAATGTTGAAAAAGCAAAAGGATAGAGCATATCAAAGGGACACAGGAACCAATCTGAAAGAACTTACAGTCAAAGCCAGAACAATTTAAGCAAAAAAGTAAACAATGTATACTGGATTATAATCCAAAGTATAAAATAAATATACATTACTTCATATTAATATTAATAAATGATTGAATAAATAAATGTGGAAGAAGAGACTAATTTTCCTTACAGACACATTCTAAGTGATCTGTAGATGCTGCTCTCTTCAAGAAGTGAATGAAGCTTAACTCCCTCTCTTCTCCCACCTTCAGGGTATGCTAGACTTAATGACTCACTTCCAAAGAACAGAGTTGTGAAAGACAAAAATAGTATTTTACAGTGGAGAAACCTGGCAAACACCACCTTAACCAATTAATGAAAGTTAGTATCACCAGTGATGTTATATAGATATAACCAACCCCTGATATGATGTGACAAGAAAGGTATTTCATCTTTGTGGTTTCTTTCCAAAAACCCACAAGCCCAGTCTTGCAATGAAGAAAACATCAGAAAAACCCAAGTTTGAGGACATTTTACAGGATATCTAGTCAACACTCTTCAAAACCGTCAAGGTCATGAAAACCAAGGAAAGACTGAGAAACTGTCACAGACCAGAGGAGACTGGGAAGATATGACGACTCAGTGTAATATGATAGCTTGCATTGGATCCTGGAACAGAAAAAGGACATTAGTGGAAAAACTGGTGAAATCCAAATATAAGTCTAGAGTTTGGCTAATAGTAATGTACCATTCATGATCTGCTTTTTAGTTTTGACAAATGTACCATAATAATATAAAATGTTGCCATGGGGAAAACAGTAAGGGGTATTCAGGAACTCTCTGTATTATCTTTGCAACTTTTTTTTTTGGTGGGGTAGGGGGTCAGAGTCTCGCTCTGTCACCCAGGCTGGAGTGTAGTGGTGCGATCTTGGCTCACTGCAACTTCCGCCTCCTGGGTTCAAGCAATTCTCCTGTCTCAGCCTCCAGAGTAGCTGGGATTACAGGCATGCACCACCATGCGCGGCTAATTTTTGTATTTTTAGTAGAGACAAGGTTTCACCATGGTGGCCAGGCTGGTCTTCAAGTAATCCACCCACCTTTTGGCCTCCAAAAGTGCTGGGATTACAGGTGTGAGCCACTGCGCCCAGCCCTATCTTTGCAACTTTTCTTTGTTGTTGTTGTTGCTGTTGTTTCTGTCACTTAGGCTGGAACGCAGTGGCGCGATCTCGGCTCCCCACAACCTCTGCCTCCCAGGTTCAAGTGATTCTCCTGCCTCAGCCTCCCAAGTAGCTGGGATTACAGGTGCACACCACCATGCCCAGCTAATTTCTGTATTTTTAGTAGAGATGGGATTTCACTATGTTGGCCAGGCTGGTCTCAAACTCCTGACCTCGTGATCCACCTGCCTCAGCCTCCCAAAGTGCTGGGATTACAGGTGTGAGCCAGCATGTCCAGCCAACAACTTTTCTATAAATCTAAATTTATTCCAAAATAAAAAGTTTATTTTTAAATTCCAGAAAGTATAATAGGTCACCTGCTTGAGCACACAGGTTACCCAGAGTACTGGTACTAGTATTCAAAATCAGAGAATATTTTGTAACATCATAAAATATAGATTTTTTTTTTCCAAGATGGAGTCTTGCTCTGTCACCCAGGGTGGAGTGCAGTGGCACGATCTCGGCTCACTGAACTCTGCCTAGGTTCAAGCGATTCTCCTATTTCAGCCTCCCAAGTATCTGGGATTACAGGCGCATGACACCACACCTGGTTAATTTTTGTATTTTTAGTAGAGACGGAGTTTCTACTAGAGACATGTTGGCCAGGCTGGTCTTGAACTCCTGACCTCGTGATCCGCCCACTTCAGAATTTTAAAGCTAGAAGGAGACTTAGAAATGAGTCTGCACCCTTCACTTTTATAGATGAGAAAACTCAGTCTCTGATTTGCCCAAGGTAAATCATTAGCAGCAGAGCCAAGATTAGAATTTATCCAGGTCTTAACGTTCCCAGTTAAAGTGTACAGAAATACTATGGGGTCAATTCCTATTTTGGAGAGGCAGAGAACCAAACAATAGCAATCAGAATATAAAAGTTAAGAAATCATTATGCCTTCAATATTTACAGCTGGGACTTCCAGGTTCTGGTTCCCCATGTAAGGAGCTTAAACAGCGTAACTCTGTCCTAACAACAAGTAAAAAGTTAAACTGAAAATCAACAATTCTTAGATTCATCAGAGAAGTGAGGTCACTAGAAAAACCACCGTCCCCAAAATTGGAGAGACAGACAGGTGGATATACAGAGAATCACAGCTCACCAGAACACAAACCCATTTCCACAGGAACCAGTACCAGGGTAGGAAAACCTGAACTATCATTGTTAAATCACTCAAGGTTCAGTGTGGAAAAGTATAAGAGTCAAAAACTCCAGGGAGCCCAAGTCATAAAGAGGCCCTCACACTTTGTGAGTTTTACTTCCAGGAGCTCGTATGAGAACCACCAAGTTCTCATAGCAAAGATTAGAGAAAAATAGCAGGTAGCAGAGGGACAGAGGGGAGTAAACATTGTGAAATACACTAGAACATTTTGTTCTTCTTAACAAGGCCTGCTGTATTAGTCCGTTCTCACACTGCTATGAAGAAATACCCAAGACAGGGTAATTTATAATGGAAAGAGGTTTCCTTGGCTCAGGAGGGCTCAGGAAACTTACAATCATGGCAGAAGGCAAAGCAGAAGTAGGCACCTTCTTCACAGGGCAACAGGATGGACTCACTCATTATCATGAGAACAGCATGAGGGAAATAGCCCCCGTGTTCCAATTACCTCCACCTGGCCCTGCCCTTGACACGTGGGGATTACAGGGATCACAATTCAAGATGAGATTTTGGGTGGGGACACAGCCAAACCATATCACCTGCCCTCAAGAGAAACTATTTTACAAGAGGCTAACCTAATGGGAAAGAAAATACTCCACTATAGCCCCCTCTTGCCATCCTGTACCACCTAAGGCAGTAGAGAAAAAAAGAAAAACTGAGGATCATTTGTGAAGTTCACAGTCCAGAGGCACAGGCTCACTAAAAGACTGAGACCTAATCATAGGGCTGTCAAACACTTCCTCTCCCTTCACATCTTACCATTACCTCACTAAAGGTCTGTTTACCCCAGTTCCTTTTACCTAGTACATCATGTTCACCTTTCAACAAAATGTTATAAGGCATACTAAAAGGTAAAAAACACAGTTTAAAGAGACAAAGCAAGCATCACAAACAGACCCTGATATGGTAGGGATGTTGGAATTATCAGACTATAAATATAAAACAACTATGATTAATATGCTAAGGGTGAGTGGAAAAAGTAGACAATTTGCAAGAACAGATGGATATCATAAGCACAGAATGGAAATTCTAAGTAAGCATAAAAAAGAGATGCTAGAGGTTAAAAACACTATAACAAAAATGAAGACTGCCTTTATTAGGGTCATAGGTAGACTGGACATAGATGAAGAAATAATTTCTGAGTTTGAGGATGTGACAATGGAAACTTGCAAAGTGGAAAAGCGAAGAGAAAAAAACTAAAAATAAACAAACAACAGTGTCTAAGAATTGCAGGACAACTGCAAAAGGTGTAACAGACTCATAATGGGAATACCAGAAAGGGAAGAAAGAAAAAAGAACAGAAACAATATTTAAAGCAGTAAAAACAGAGATTTTCCGAAATTAACATCAGACAACAAACCAAGGATCCAATAAACTCAGAGAACACCAAGTGGGATAAATTCCAGAAAAACTATACGTAGGTATATCATTAAAACTGTAGAAAAATGAAAAATAAAACTACTGTTTTTCACGTACACATAAACAATATTAATCAGATACATTGTTATAATTATTATTACTTTAAACAAACTGCTATCTGTTAGGTCAAGTCACAATAAGAAAAATAGAAGTGTTTCTTTTACCTTCACTTATTTCTTCTGTGATCTCTTCTTTTCCTTATGTAGATCTGAGTTTCTGACTCATATTATTTATCTCTCTTGGAAGAACTTTTAACGTTTCTTGCAAGGCAGGTCTACCGGCAACAAATTATCTCAATTTTTGTTTGAGTTTTTATTCCTCCTTCACTTTGAAGGATAATTTCATAGGATAAACAATTCTAGGTTGGTGGGGTTGTTTTTCTCTTAACACTTTAAATATTTCATTCTACTTTCTTCTTCCTTATATGATTTCTGAGGAGACATTGGATGTAATTATTTTATTTATGCCTTTATAGGAAAGGTGGTTTATTTCCCCCTCTGGCTCCTCAGCATCACACAATATACCATGTAACAAACTTGCACATGTACCCCATGATTCTAAACTAAAAGTTGAAATTACAAATAAATAAAGCAAAAAAAAAAAAATCATGAATTAGCAATGGCCATGCTTGCACCAAATATATACCAAACACTTCAATAAAGAAAGCTGCAGAAGGAAGACTGCATTTCACACACACAAACAAAAGGAAACAAAAGAAACCCGCTTTAAATATAAAGACACATATAGATTAAATATAAATGGATAGAGAAAGAGATATCATGCTAACACTAATCAAAAGAAAGTTGAAATAGCTGCCTTAATTTCAGAAAAAGCAGACTCCAGAGCAAGAAAAGTTATCAGGGATAAAGAGGGACATTATATAATGGTAAAGGGGCCAATTCTCCAAGAAGACATAACAGTCCTTAATTTGTATGCATCTAACAACAGAGCATCAAAATACATGAGGCAAAAACTGACAGAACTACAATGGAAAATAGAAGAATTCACTATGACAGCTGAAGATATTGACATCCCTCTATTGGAAGTGGACAAACCCAATAGGCAGAAAATCAGCAACTACATAGTTGAACTCAAAATTCATAGCTACAGAATATCATTATCTTCATTCTGTAAATAAGAGCAGGAACTCACCGGCAATATGTAAGATCTGCCACAGAGAACTTAACAGGGAGTGGAGGACATATTTCCCACCACTGACTGCACTACTTCCTTCTAAAGCACTCCAGAAAAATATGACATGTTTCTCTTTCTGGAAATCATTAGAAAACGTTGTTCACTTCCTGCAGAATCAAGCAATGTTTTCTGAAATCCCAATTTTCTTTCCACCATGATTTCTGGGACCACAGGAAACACTGTGATAAGATTGCTAAAGAAATAAATGCTCCCTCTCCTTTTTCAAATCTAATTTGGTACTGATAATGTAATTTGGGAATCCTAACTGCACCAACCATGGCTAAGATAAACATGTAAAGTGGATCCCCATGTGTGGGCACATGCATGCAAAAGGGAAGATTAACCTGAACAGAATGGGTGGTGGGGACAACTTGAGAATGCAGGGCCTAAAGAAGCTGGGCTGCAGAAACATGCTGATGAGGGCTAACATAGGTTGTGGCAGCAGCAAGGTGGGGCAGAGCTGAGCATGTAACAGAGAACACAACAGGGTACAATCGCAGACGAGACTGGCTGGAATGGACAATTAACACAATTGAATCAAGTAACACTAAGGCTGGAAGGGGAGAGATTCAATCCACGAAGCCCAGACTTTCAACGCAATTCCACAAACATAACTCAAAGTTGGATCCTGTGCTTGACACTGTGGAAGCAAAACTGAGTAAGGAACAGGCCCCACCCAGGAAAAGTCCACAACTTAAGTGGGAAAACGGACATGTAAACAAAGTGCTATAAATGAAAATGGCAAGTGCTGTCAGAGGTGTGTATAAAATGCTATGGGAAATGGGAAAGGGAAGTCATTAATTCCACCCTAAGTGATGTGAGTCCCTGAAAGTTACTTAGAGAAAGGGACATTTCAGCAGACTATGTTAATTGAAAGTAAATGTTCAAAATGATAAAGTGACAAGTATTCCTGGTAGAGGTGTGGAACAACTAGGCATTTACTGGCACCTGCAATGGGGCCTCAAAGCCATGCTGGTAGCCTTTGACTATACCTCGCATATAGTCCCATACACCTCCCATAGTGGGTCCAACAGTGGCCCACAGAAGATATGTCTACCTGGTACCCTAATATGACCTTACTTGGAATTGAGTCTTTGCTGATATAATTAAGGTAATTAAGATCTTGAAATGTGATCATTCTGGATTAGTGTGGCCCTTAATCTAGTAACCAGTGTCCTTGTAAGAAACAGAAGAGACAGACACAGAGAGGCACAAGGAAAAAGCCACATGACTAAGTAGAGATTGGCATGTTGTGTCTACAAATCAAGAAGCACCAAGGACTGCTGGAGCCACCACAAGCTAGGAGAAGGAGAGGCATGAAATAAGGTCAGGGGCAGTGGCTCATGCCTGTAATCTCAGCATTTAGGAGGCTGATGTGGGAGGATTGCTTGAGGCCAGGAGTTCAACACCAGCTTGGGCAACATAGCAAGACCATCTCTTTAAAAAAATTTTTTTTGTAAAGAAAAACATGGAACAGATTCTCCCTCAGAGACTCCGGAAAGAACCCTGCTGACATCTTGATTTTGGACTTTTGTTTTCCAGAACTGTGAGAGAATAAATTTCTGTTGTTTGTAGCCACCAAGTTTGTGGTAATTTGCTACAACATCCCTAGGAAATGAAGAATACACCCTTTCATCAAGATAGGATCCCAGGTTACATGTGGTCCATAGACCTGGCTAAGTCACTGGATCCTCTCACCTGGGAATGTGAAACAAAGTCAGCTGAGTGGAGCTACCAGGTGATGGGTTCTGGCAGCCCTGTTTTAGACATACGAGAAAAGAAAGATGGCCAAGAGAAGAGTGAAAAAAAGCAAAGAGAGAAGCAAGGGTGAGAGTCCATGTGATGACTGACAGTTCAGTACAGGTGCTCATGTGGAACACATGAGACCCTATTGTATTAAGTCCCTGCCTATGGATGCCCATGACATTGCCTGTTATATCAATGCAGTAAAATGCTGCTTATTAAAGTAGCTTGAACATGTTTTTGTTCCTTGCAACCAAATGATCCCCAATATAACCATGATGCTAAGAAGTAACTTAGTTTTCAGAAATCATGAGGAGGTGAAAATAAAATGGAAATTGCTAAACAAATGAATAAATTCAAAGTGTAAATTGATTGAGAAAGAAAAGGTAACAAGTGGAAAATTTTAGCAATAAAAGGTCTCTGAATAGAAAAACAAGCAAGTTTTATTTTATAATATAGCACATTGATTGCTTCAAGCCCCAGATTAGATCTTCAAATCAGGAGAGAGAATGATAAAGAGAGAGTATCAAATGGTCCAGAGACAGAAACAAGCACAGTTCTACTGAAAACCATTTACATCCCCCCCATGGAGTAGGTCTTGTGGTCCCTCTGCCTTGGATCAGGTCTCAATATCTTAATCCCAGATTAATTAATGGATTCCTTCAGTCTCTAAAGATGTAGAGACACATAGCATCAACTATGTGTTAAGGATGGTGGCAGGCCCTGAGATACGAAGATGAAGATCCCAGCCACTATCAGTCAGTGGGCTCATCAAGGAAAGATGTAGAAACGGGCCATCATTACAGCTGTGAGAAAAATACAGGCATAAGAAAAACACAGGAATGTTCAGGGCAAGCATTTAATTTTGCCTGCAAGTTCAGAGACAGCTACTCAAAGGAATATACATTCGAGCTGAATCCTAAAGAAATGAGTAGACAGATGTACACCAGCGGAATAAGACAGCAAAGGGCAGTCTAAACACAGAGAACATACAAAGCCTAGAAGGTGGAGAAAATGAAATTTCCTACTCCAAGAACAGCAGGTCCTTCGAAATGCCTACTACATCCCAATCCATGAAGGCAGGACTTTTTTTTTTTCTGTTCTATTTGCTATTAAATTTCCAAGTCAATCATCAGAATGTAAGTTCCACAAAGGTGGTGATTTTGTCTTTTTTAGTCCCTGTGAAATCCATGGAGCTTAATCCAGTGTTCAATTCCCAAATCTTATGTTACTAACCTCATCTTAGCAGCATTTGACACAACTGATTCCTCTCCCCTTGACACTCTATCTTCTCTTGGCTTCCAGGCAGTAGTGTGCTGGTAAATGTTTAACAACAGGTTCTCCAGAAAAATTTTCAAAAGTTCCAATTTGTTGCCTTTGCTGATTTCTGTGATGTAAGTACTCCCACTATGGCCAATTTCAGTCTACCAGTGTGACTGCTGAGTTGGAAAGAGATGAACAGTAGTACACATCATTATGTAGTATTTCCGCCACACAGATGCAACAGCCATAATCTCAGGAGCATAGATATTAGTAAAGTCTACTAAAATAATTAAGAAGTGGGCCATTTCTTTTTAGCCCTGCCAAAGTCGAGTGTCTGGTCTGTTTTGACACCAGACCATGTAAGAGACAATGATGTTGCGCACTGAAGGTAGAGAGGGATTTATGGTGAAGGTCCATGGCCTGCCCTGGTCTTGCTCAGCTGATTAAGTGCAGCATTTTGGTTTTTTTTTCTGACTACAAAATCCAAAATGAGGCTCAAGGTATTCATTTCATCTACACCAGAGAAGGCAGGCTGGGTGGCAAGGCTTTTGTTGAACTTGAATCAGAAGATGAAGTCAAATTGGCCCTGAAAAAAAGACAGAGAAACTATGGGACACAGTTTTGTTGAAGCATTCAAGTCAAACAACGTTGAAATGGATTGGGTGTTGAAGCATACTGGTCCAAATAGTCCTGACAAGGCCAATGATGGCTTTGTACAGCTTAGAGGACTTCCCTTTGAATGCAGCAAGGAAGAAATTGCTCAGTTCTTCTCAAGGTTGGAAATCGTGCCAAATGGGTTAACACCGCCGGTGGACTCCAGGGAAGGAGTACAGGGGAGGCCTTCGTGCAGTCTGCTTCACAGGAAATAACTGAAAAGGCTCTTTAAAGAAACACAAGGAAATAATAGGGCACAAGTATATTGAAATCTTTAAGAGCAGCAGGGCTGAAGTTAGAACTCACTACAATCCACCATAAAAGCTTATGGCCATGCAGAGGCCAGGTCCCATGATAGACCTGGGTCTGGCAGAGGGTTTAACAGCATTGGCAGAGGAGCTGGCTTTGAGAGGATGAGGCATGGTGCTTACTTATAGTGAAGGATATAGAGCCAATGATAATTATAATGGCTATGGCTATGGATTTGGGTCAGATAGATTTGGAAGAGACCTCAATTATTGTTTTTCAGGAATGTCTGATCACAAATATGAGGATGGTGGCTCTACTTTCCAGAGCACAACAGGACGCAGTGTACACATGTGTGGATTACCTTACAGAGCTACTGAGAATGACATTTGTAATTTTTTTTCACTGTTCAATCCTGTGAGGGTACACATTGAAACTAGTCCTGATGGCACAGTAACTGGTGAAGCAGATGTTGAGTTTGCAACTCATGAAGATGCTGTGGCAGCTATGTCAAAAGACAAAGCAAATATGCAACACAGCGATGTAGAACCCTTCTTGAATTCTACAGCAGGAGCCAGCAGTAGTGCTTACGGTAGCCAAATGATGGGGGCATGGGCTTGTCAATCCAGTCCAGTTATGGTGGCCCAGCCAGCCAGCAGCTGAGAGGTGGTTATGGAGGTGGCTATGGTGGCCACAGCAGCATGAGTGGATATGACCAAGTTTTACAGGAAAACTTACATGATTTTCTCAGACATTGCATAGGCAGCCAAGGAGCAATGAACAGCAGCTACTACAGTAATGGAAGTCGTGCATCTATAGGCATGAATGGAATGGGAGGGATGTCTACCATATCCATTATGAGTGGTGGATGGGGAATATAATTGATCACTGACTCTTGCTCAATTTTTTTTAAAGAAAAACCCAAAACTTCAGTTTAACAGTTTCTGCAATACAAGCTTATGAGTTATGCTTACTCTCTAAGTGGAAATCAGTATTGTTACGAAGACTTAAGGCTCAGTATTTTTTTAACACAATACTCATCTAGGATGTAACAGTGAAGCTGAGTAAACTATAACTGTTAAACAAGTTCCAGCTTTGCTCAAGTTAGTTATATTACAGGATGTTCTTAAGCAGAAAGCGTATTGAGGTAAAAGGAGTTGAATTATGTTCACTGTTGCCCTTTGCTACATTGTACACTGTGTAGATGCATGCTGAAAGACGTGGTTTTGTGTGTGTGTGTGTCTGTCTACAATTAAAGTGAAACATTTTGGCATCTTTGTTAATTCTAGTTTTATTTAATAACCTGTAAGGCATGTAAATTTAGGATTTTTTTTTTTAATTAATGGGAAAAATTTGAGACGCAATACCAATACTTTAGAATTTTGGTCTTGATGTTTGTATAAAATTCTGAGGCCTTGATTTAAGTCTTTCGTTGTATTGTGATTTCCTTTTATGTATATTGTGTTAAGTAAAATTTGTCAAATAAATCCTCATTCAAAAAAAATTAAGAAGAAATGAGTTTTGAGTACTACTTTTTAAAAGTACAATTTATTTAATTAAGTTATATAATTTTTATTAATGACATACTTCAAGTTGTTCACTACATTCCAGAAAATTTACCAATCAGCCCTCATGAGCTGATATAAGCTGGTTCCAGGATACCGTGGCTTCTGGAGCACCACACTCTCTTGGTTCTCCTCCTGCCTCACTGGTCTTTTTTCGGTCCCTTTACCTAGGCCTCCTGTTCTCCCTGACCTCTCTATGTTAAAGTGCCCCAAGGCTTAGACGGAAGGAATGGAGGGAGAAGGAAAGGTGGGAGAGAGAGAGGAAAAAAAGGAAAATCTACAAATGACTTATTTTTACTTTTAGCATATTTGTATTTTATGACATTTTGGAAAATACAACTTTACTATTTAATTATAAAGTACATAACCTTTGTAAGTGATATGGCATCTAGAGGTGTGCTGTCCAATGCAGTAGCACTAGCTATAGGTGACTACTGAGCAACTGAAGTGTGACAATTCCAATCTGAGACATGCTGGAAATCCAATACATACAAGCTTTTGAAGAGGAATACAAAAAAAGAATGTAAAATTCTCATTAAAAATAATTATATTGATCATAATTTGAAAATAACACTTTGGGTTAAATTATATATATTATAGTTAATTTTATCTTTTTTATTTTTTAAAATGAGGCTCACATTGTATTTTTTTTTTTTTTTTTTGATATGGAGTCTTGCTCTGTTACCCTAGCTGGAGTGTAGTGGTATGATCTTGGCTCACTGCAACCTCCGCCTCCTGGGTTCAAGCGATTTTCCTGCCTCAGCCTCCCGAGTAGCTGGAATTACAGGTATCCGCCACCACCCCTGGCTAATTTTTGTATTTTTAGTAGAGACAGGGTTTCACCATGTTGGCCAGACTGATCTTGAACTCCTGACCTCACATGATCCACCAGCCTCAGCCTCCCAAAGCGCTGGGATTACAGGCGTGAGTCACCACTCCTGGCCTCACATTGACTGGACAGCGCTGCTTGAGATCTTTACTCCAGACTTGCCTCTACCTCTCTCCTCCCCTACTCCGCCTCTGAAAATCTTTGGCTGTACTATGCTACTTTTTGGTGTTAAGTCAAAGACTGTTTTCCTGGTCCATCTCAAATGGAGGTTGCAAATATGTTACTGTTTCTTTAAACTTCTGACTGCCTCCCTCTTCCTTCAATTTATTAATAATTATTGTAATTAATAATTATAGTAGGAACTAATTACACAGCAATCTGCCAATTAATAATTATAGCTCTATGAAAATGACAAGAATCACTGGCAGCCTTTCCATCCAAGTTCCTCATCTGAACCACAAAACACAGAAAAGAATTTGAGTGACTATTCTATTTTACGAAGAATGGAACATAATTAGTACCAATGTAAATGCACAGAAAAGAAGTTAATTCTTATCACATACAAAATGTTCTCTATACAATGGATACCTTTAGGGAATCAGGCTTAATTCTTGCACAGAGCCCTGGCTGAGAAAGGCCAGTTGACGTGGATATCCAAAAGGGCAGATGGGATTACTGAATGTTGAGCAACTGCAATATCCCTGAAATACATTTGTGGTCTTATAAGCAGACACCCTGATGGATAACATTCTTTCAGATTACTAAATTCTGGTTTGTTTTCAAAAAATAAATCTCTAGACTGTATAGTTATGCCTTCTGCAGTGCTCAAATCCAACTCTATACCTTCAAGAAGGAACAATCCCATTCCCAGGGCTTGGGAGCTTAATAAGCTAATCACGGAATATGGTTACGGTTACACTAACTCAACAGGGAAAGCTGCAATAAAATGCCCAAACTTCTGTGCACACAAGTTCATGTCCCTAAGAACAGTGATGTGAATAAGAAACTTTAAAATGCAGTTTCTGAAGTCTCATTTTCTGAAATATAATAGAATCACGTAACAACTTTCCAAGGAAATACTCATATGTGCACTCCACTACATATTCATGCCAAGCACTAAAGCAGTACCATGCTTTCTGGAAACTCTACCGCCTTTCGAGCATTCACCTCATTAATCTTCAAAAACATTTCTTTAAGACCATGAAGAGAAAGTGTTATTTG
Source organism: Theropithecus gelada (assembly GCF_003255815.1). NCBI lineage: Eukaryota > Metazoa > Chordata > Mammalia > Primates > Cercopithecidae > Theropithecus > Theropithecus gelada. Next base: position 52,726,363 of record NC_037673.1, on the reverse strand, counting down.
CATTTTCATCACATAATTCATCACATAAAAACTATTTGTAGCTCACAAATAGTTTTTCCACATCATTATAATTAAAAAAGAAACCATGAAGAATCCATAGATACAGTCAGCAGTTGTTCATTTCTTCCTTCATTGTTGTATTATCAGCTGAAAACCAGTCAGTTTGCTACAGAACTTTGCTATTCAAACTGTGGCCATGATCAGTCACATTGGCGTTAACTGGAAACTTGTGTAGAAATGCAGATTCTGGCCAGACGTGGTGACTCATGCCTTTAATCCCAGCACTTTGGGAGGCTGAGGTGAGAGTATTGCTTAGTGCCAAGAGTTTCAGATCACCCTGGCAGCATAGTGAGACCCCCATCTCTACCAAAAAAATTAAAAAATTAAATAAAAAATTGGGCCAGGTGCAGTGGCTCACGCCTGTAATCCCAGAACTTTGGGAGGCCGAGGCAGGCAGATCACTTGAAGTCAGGAGTTTGAGACCAGCTTGGTCAACATGGTGAAAACTCATCTCTACTAAAAATACAAAAATTAGTTGGGCATGGTGGCGCACGCCTGTAATCCCAGCTATTCAGGAGGCTCAGGCACAAGAATTGCTTGAACCTGGGAGGTGGAGGTTGCAGTGAGCGAAGATCACACCACTGCACTCCAGTCTGGGTGACAGAGTGAGACTCCATCTCAAACAAAACAAAACAAAAATTAGCTGGTACTGGTGGCATGCATCTGTAGTCCCAGCTACTTAGTAGGCTGAGGAGGAAGGATCACTTGAGACCAGGGGTTTGAGGCTATGATTGTGCCACTGCACTCCAGTCTGGGCAAAAGAGTGAGACCCTGTCTCTACAAGAAGAACAAACAAATAAAAAAGAAATGCAGAAATTCAGAGTTCTCACTCTGCCCAATCCTGCTCCTGCCCCTTCCCATTCACAGGCATTGATAAACACGCTATGTCCCAAAAGCCCCACAGTAAAGCAAGCACAGGAAATTTCCACAATACAAGAGGAAGTTGGCCATGCAGCTTGGCATTTGGCAATATATTAGGCCATGACTATTTGTTGAATGAAGGTATAGACAGACCAATCACTGTCTCTTGCAAATCTCACAGCAATCTTTCATATCCAAATTTGTATCTCTTCTAGAGCCATGTTTCTCAACATAAAAAATTCACTTTTTTTTTTTTTTTTTTTTTTTTTTGAGACGGAGTTTCACTCTTGTTGCCCAGGCTGGAGTACAATGGCACGATCTCAGCCCACTGCAACCTCTGCCTTCATGGTAAAGCGATTCTCCTGCCTCAGCCTCCCAAGTAGCTGGGAATACAGGCACGTGCCACCATGCCTGGCTAATTTTGTATTTTTCATAGAGATGGGTTTTTTCCACGTTGGATCCCCCCTGCCTCGGCCTCCCAAAGTGCTGGGGTTATAAGCGTGAGCCACCACGCCTGACCCACTCTTCTTATCAACATAAAAATCTGACTCACTCCCACTTTCAGAGATAGCACATAGTAGGTGACTTTCTCTAGCTGAAAATCTGACTTATTGAAGATAGAGTCAGTTCTCTGTGTATCCCATGAGACCAAGAAGATTTAGTCTAACATGACTCTGTAATTTGTATTGGGAATGTAATAGGCTTTTTTGGTTTTAAATAAATCTTTATTTTCAGTGAGTTACATTCAACCTTTGTCTCTTATTTGTTAATATTTTATAGACAAGATATGCAAGCCGCACAATTGTGTCACTCGGGGCCTTACAATGAGAAGGTCCCTGAATTTGGTTTAATGCCTCACTATTGCTGTCTTGAAATTCTTAACTTTCTGAGCCCAAGCCCCATATTTTCATTCTGCACTAAGCCCCACAACATATATACGTATAAGCAAGTCCTGTCCACAGGTCTGTTTCTTTTTTTTTTTTTTGAGATGGAGTCTCGCTATGTCGTCCAGGCTGGAGTGCAGTGGTACGATCTCAGCTCACTGCAAGCTCTGCCTCCTAGGTTCATGCCATTCTCCTGCCTCAGCCTCCCAAGTAGCTGGGACTACCTGGGACTACAGGTGCCCGCCACCATGCCCAGCTATTTTTTTTGTATTTTTAGTAGAGATGGGGTTTCACCGTGTTAGCCAGGATGAGTCTTGATCTCCTGACCTTGTGATCCGCGTGCCTCGGCCTCCCAAAGTGCTGGGATTACAGGCATGAGCCACCGCGCCCAGCCAGGTCTGGTTCTTAATGAGGGGTGCTAATCAGAATCATCTAATTCCTTTCCCAAATACACATGGCAATCATAACTAAAATTCATCATTGCAGTTTGTATTACTTTGTCTCTACTGTCAGACACATTTTCTGTGATTCCTAGGCTTTCATCTCTGGTCACATCCTATCTCTCCCATGACTTTCTTTCCTGGCACAAAGGATGGAAGCTAAGCCCACAGCAGTGAGTGGAATGTAGCATAAGCACTAAGGGGATCCTGGCACAACCAGCCAGCTACCATTTATTGGGCACCCACATATTAATATACTAGTGCCACACAGTCCCTTCTCATGAAAGGCTCACAGTCAGCAGAATGTGATACATACTCACCATCAAATCTAAGTGAGCCGGTAGGGAAGCCTTCCTAGAATGATGGGTCTCGAACAGAATTTCAGAACAGGAAAAACATGTGGCTCCACAGAGTGAAAGCACTCTGAGTAAAGGACTGACAGGTGCTACATCCCAGAGCACACTGGAGAAGGAATGTTTGAGGAGCAGAGGAGTGTTTTTGCCAAGCTAGAGCAGTAAGCTTATTGTGAGCTATGCTGGAAAGGCCCTTCCATAGCTCATGTGCTGGATAACTGGGTCTCATAAATCAGATGAAAATTAGGAACCATTAGGAACCTCAAAGAAAGGAACAACAGCATCAAAATGCTATTTGCAAAGGATAATTCACTGGGAATAGCCATTTTCCAAATGGTACCCTAGAAGAAGAACTCACCATTCTCTTTCTCTTTCTTCAAATAGTTCTTGAAATTCATCTTCTTGTGATACTCCCTCACTGAATGAACATGGAATGAATCATGCTTACAATGGTACTGATGTGGTGCAGGTAGGCTCCTCAGTGGGCACTGAGCTAAGTATTTGGAAAGGCTTGGTAACTGTGATGAGAGTTCTGCCAGTAGGGCTGCCTCAGTGCAGTGTCAGGCTTTGTCACATGTGTTAGTCCATTCTTGCATTACTATAAAGAAAGGCCCGAGGCTGGGTAAAGAAAAGAGGTTTGATTGGCTTATGGTTCTGCAGGCTGTACAGGAAGTATAGCAGCATCTGCTTCTGGGTAGCCCTCAGGAGGCTCCCAATCATGGCAGAAGACAAAGGGAAAGCAGGCACATCACATGGTGAAGGAGGAGCAAGAGATGGGGTTGGGAGGGGGAGGTGCCACACACTTAAGCAACCAGGTCTCATGGTAACTCACTATTAGGAAGACAGCACAAAGCCATGAGGGATCCACCCCCATGACCCAAACACCTCCTACCAGGCCCTGCCTCCACCTCCAACACTGGAGTTTAAATTTCAAAACGAGATTTGGGCAGGGACAAATATCCAAACTATATCACCACATGAGAATCAAAGCATCCATTTCCCTGAACATCACAGAGCACCTACCTACCTTTACAGGAGAGGATGACAGAATCAAAGCCAAGGTTTATAAAAATCAAAACTCTTACCAGAAATGGGTTTTGTCCCTGAAACTAACCACTGCCTCTGACACGGATCTGCCCCAAAGCTGGGACAAGGGATACATCTCTGTATTGGTCTGTTTTCATATTGCTATAAGATACAACCTGAAAGTGGGTAATCTATAAAGAAAAGAATTGACTCACAGTTCCACATGGCTGGGGAGGCCTCAGGAAACTTATAATCATAGTGGAAGGCGAAGGAGAAGCAAGGCACATGTTATATGGCAGTAGAAGAGAGTGTGCTAGAGGGAGGCGGGGAAGTGCCACACTTTAAAACCATCAGCTCTCATGAGAACTCACTCACTATCATGAGAACAGCAGGGGAGAAATCTGCCTCCCCCACCCAAAATGTTCGAATCATCTCCCGCCAGGCCCCTCCTCCAACATGTGGGGATTACAATTTGAGATGAGATTTGGGTGGGGACACAGAGCCAAACCATATCAATCCCACACTGGTAACTGCAATTTTTTTTTTTTTTTTTTTTGAGACAGAGTCTCACTCTGTCACCCAGGCTGGAGGGAAGTGGCGTAATCTGGGCTCACTGCAAGCTCTGCCTCCCGGGTTCATGCCATTCTCCTGCCTCTGCCTTCCAAGTAGCTGGGACTATAGGCGCCTGCCACTACACTCGGCTAATTTTTTGTGTATTTAGTAGAGACAGGGTTTCACCATGTTGGCCAGAATGGTCTCGATCTCCTGACCTTGTGATCTGCCCACCTCAGCCTCCCAAAGTGCTGGGATTACAGGCGTGAGCCACCGCGCCCGGCCCCAGGTAACTGCAATCTTTTCCTTCATTCCTTGGAAGTCTGCAGAATATGTAAGGCAAAAGGGAAGAGTGACTTAATTTGTTACAAAGTAAAGCCTGTCATAAGGTGGAACATGAGAGCTGATTTGAAACACACATGCACTCTGTATTTATTCTAAGAGTCCAAAGGAGCAGATAAAAATAAATCAAGGTCTAGGTCTAAGTAGTATGGAACCACCGGATCCAAACACAGCCTGCACTATTATTGGTATGCTTATTATAGTCCATGAATGCAAATCAGCCTTGGCCAAGTAGAGCTAAAGCCAGAGAGCACAGGACTTACAATTTATCAAAGAATTTTGAAAAAATCAAAAGACAGTTGACACAGATGGCCCTTACATCTTGCTATATGGAGAAACTAAAAAAAAAAAAAAAAAAAAAAGATATGTATGCACACAGAAGGCATCCTGAAGACATTAAGAATATAAACATCCCATTAACCAAGTTGGGATGAAGCTTTCTTTCTTGGAAGATTATGTGTACTCTTCATTTTGTTATTATGTGTGTGTGTGTGTGTGTGTATTGTTGTTGCTGTTTTGTGAGAAACAATTTTATAAGATTCTACATTAACTACAATGAGGACGTTTTGTGTTCCGCTTTTGTAATATAGCCTTTACCTTGAAGATTACTTATAGTTGTATTTGTGGAAAATGTCTTGCTTATTCTAGGTCATAGAACGTTGAATTCAGACTTTGGCTTAGAATGTAGAAAACTGCAAGAGAATATATGTCACTTCCACACTAACAAAAAAAGCCAGATCACGTACACATATAGTTTGGTGGCCTGTGTTCCTCTCAGTAGTCATGCTCCAAAGAGGGTGACTACAGGGTACACTGAGGGTGGCCAGGTCTTGGGAACAGGAGCTTTCAGCCTTGACAAAGACTCCCTGTCCCAGGACGGCACAGCAGCAGCAAGGCTACTGACCCCAAAAGCACTGCCTGTGGAGGCTGAGAGCACCACAACTAACTTAGAAGTAAGCAGTGTGGACATGCAGTTGATAACTGAGGAGTTTCCCCAGGGCTTTGGTGGTGCTCATGACCCTGGGACCTCAGCACAAGCATGAATGTGTGTGACAAGGTGAGGGGTTCCCCACTAATGACTGTGATCAAACTTCCAGCTATTCCAGTAGGATGGGGGACTGTCAGATTCAAGTTGAATTTTTAACACTGTGACATTATTACATTCAAGACATGTGGAATAGGATTCACACCCATACCCTTGTTCTAAATGGTACATCACTCACGCAATAATTTGCATTCTGTGGTAGAAAGCTTCTAAAATGTCTCCCAGTTCACACTCTTATATAATGCTCTCTTGAGTGTAGTTTGAAACTAGTGAGTGAGTCACTTCTAACAGAGTACAGCAAAAGTAATGGAATGTCACTTCTAAGATCAGGTTAGGAGACTGGAACTTCTGTCTTTCTCACCCTCCCTCCAGCCCTCTCACTCACCTGCTCTGCTGAAGTCAGCTATCTTGCTGTAAACTGCACTAGGGAGAGGCACTTATAGTAAGGAAATCAGGGCAGCCCTTGGTCAACAGCTCATAAGAAACTGAGACCTTTAGTCCAACAACCCAAAGGAACTGAACCATGACAACAACCCCAAGTGAGCTTGGAAGCAGATCCTTTCCCAGTTAAGCCCTGAGATGGCTGCATCCTAGCCGACACCTTGATTGTATCCTGTGAGAGATCCAGAACCAGAGCACCCAGCTAAGCCATGCCCAGGCTCCTAATGCACAGAAAGGGTGACATAATACATGTAGTTTTCTGCCACTTGGCTTTGGGGTAATTTATTATGCAGCGATGGGTAACTAAAACAAATTTCAGGAAGGCAGAAAATGAACAGAAGGTGTTACTATACATCTATCTAAACATGCTGTCTATATCTAAAGTCTAGCCAGTTGTTCTTGAGCAGGGGGGGACATCAGAATAACTCAGGGCTAAGGAGAGTGTTAGAAGGGAGAAATATATGGAAAAGGTAAACAGGGTCACACAAAAGAAGGAAGGTAGAGTCCATTTCAGGGAGTCCAGTGCCTGAGCCTTTTGTTCAGTCATTGGCAGACAGGGTTGGCAGGACCACTATCCCAAAATTTTGTCTCCAAATCTTTTTTCTATAAAAAGACTTTTGCTTGCCACATGTTTTACGTGGTCCCTGAGGATCCTTTGGTTCCCTAGTCCTATCTACCATTTGAATTTGCTTCCCAAATTGCGTTAAAGACAAATAACAGTGCAGATGTTCACCACTGGAAGGTCATCAGAATCTCATCCCCAGTCCTTTTTTTTTTTTTTTTTTTTTTTTTTTTTTTTTTTTTTTTTTTTTG